>NC_000087.7:18559698-18777489 GCF_000001635.26 Mus musculus
GCTGGCGAACATGGACAGGAAATTTCCCCAAACATTCAAGGTTCCTTACACCCTTCCCGATCTATCCAAGGATATCTGGGATCTCCTAATTCTCCCCAAAATGCTCAGGGTCTTTCCTTATCCAGCCAAGAGGTAATGGAACTATCCAAATTTTTCCAAGACTCTATGGGACATTGAACATCTGCACAGGCATCTCAAAGACTACTCACTTGTGCTGACAGTAAAATCATAATGCCTGCTCTTCCAGAAGGCTTTCCAAAAGGTTATCCATTACACTACATGACTCTCTTCTTTCCAATTCTCTTCCAAAGCATTTTGGAGAAGAACCCTCTGGTCAAGAGGACCTACAACAGGAGTGTAAGTCACAAAAAGGGGGCTCTAAACCTTTTTCCCCCAACGGTAATGTCAGTGATTTGTCCCAAAAGTATCATGTCCCACATCCTTTCCCTAGCAGAGTTGAAAATGTTTGACAGCTGCCAAAACAGGGCAGAGAGCAAAGTCTTATCAGAAAGACATCCAAATATGTTTCTCTTTCCCCCCAAAGTGTCCTATGCAATCTGTTCCTACTAAAGTTATTTTGAGACCTGACCCTCCTGACCAAGGGAATTTCAGTCATTCTCCATGAAACCAAGAGGGCTTTCAAAGTCCTCTACCAATAAGAAATGTGCTCACATCATCTATTTCAGTCCAAAGGGAAATACATGCAATCACAATGTCCCAGGTGAGCCTCACACCTCTAATAAATGCCCAAGGAAAGAGAAAAATGTCCACACCTACATCAGGAGCTCAAGGATATTTGCCATTCCTAGAATAGGATCTTGTGAGTTCCATACATACTCAAGACGTGGTAGAAATTCCTGAGTCTTCCAAAAGGCCTTTCGCTTCTGCACATACAGGAAGTGAACTAGAACCATCAGCATCTTCCACAGGCAGTCTGAGACCTTCTCAATCTTTCAAAGGGCGACTTAGAGTGGACACCATACCAGTTAACACTCTGAACCCTAAAGAAGAGGGTCCTCAGCATCCCTCCAAATTCAGAAAATTTGAGCTGCCCCAAACTTTACAGGAGACTATTAGAACTTCCCTATCACCTCAGGAGGATCAGCCTTCTTCCCCAACTAAACAAGATACTATAGATTCTTACCCCCCTACACAAAAGCCTGTTGGTCCTTCTCCATGCCAGCATAAGTCTCTAGAAATTTTCAAATGCCAAAAATCCTCTGGGTTCTAATTCATATTCAAAAGGCCCCATGGAAGCTGTTTTGCCCATCAAGCTGTCTATGACACCTGAAACTTCTATACAGAAGTTGTTATCCCCTTTTCCATCGGAAAAAAAGTTTCTTGGAACTTCCAATAGTACACAAGGAGGTCAAGAAATTCGACTACCTGCCCATGGGGATTTTATACCTTATACACCTATCCATGATGCTCTAAGGAGAAGCCACTTTCATTAGTAGACAGGGAGGTAGAGAAATTTCACTACCTGCCTATGAGGCTCTTAGATCTTTAACATTTGTCCATGATGCTCTAGAAGAAACCATATCTACACAGGTATCTCTAGGGCCTTCCCCTCATTTTAAAGCCAAGGTTAAGACTTGCACACTTACAAAAGACATATTAAGACCTTCCCCATCTGTGCAGAAGGTCATAGGATTTGTGATATTTGAACAAGGTGCTTTACAATTATCTCCATCTACCCAAGAGTGTTTCTTTTCCATGCCTTCTCTGGTAGGAAGTAGTAGATATTTTCCCTCTACCAAAATAGTACACAGTCATCCAGTTTATAGAAGAAGAAAAAAAAACAGGTTAAGATTTTATCTTTCTAACAAAGGAGACTACAGAACATTTTCTAAAAAAAAAAAAAAAAAAGGGGGGGGGGACTTGAAACATCCCCTGATGCCAAAGAAACATCAAAAGCTACAATTTCTCCTCAGGTGAGTCTAACACCTTCAGTCTACCAAAGGGCATGTTGGACAATCCATATTTCCCCAAAAAGGCTCAAGATTATCTAACCAAAAGGCTCTTATGTGTTTGCTATCTGGCCCAGGAAATTTCTTCATCTTTCTCAAATGATGCAAAACATTTTGACCATGCTTAAGGTAATTTGTCCTTTTGCAAATCAGACTTCAGGACTACACAATCTCCTTTGTGAAATCAAGGGCCTGAGGGAAAGTCAACATCTAAAAAAATCATCTAGAACTTGTCTTTAGCCCAAACACACCAGAAAATTTTCATATCTTCTAAAGTATCTAAAAACGCTTCTGACTAAAACATTATTGTTGAAGGACATTTACCATCTTCTCTAGGATATGTGAGACCATCATTATTTAACCATGGGCATCTAGAAACTTTGTCACCTATGCAAAGGTGTTTTGGTTTTTCAGGATTTTTCCCAGGAGATCTGGGTGCCCATGGAACTACGGAACTTTGTCATCTGGCCAAGGTGTTTAGAAAAATATTCCATCTTCAATAAGGTATTCAGGACATTCACTCCATCTTCCAGGAGATCTGGATCTTTCCTCATCAGCACAATGATTTTCAGGACATGGAATCTCAACTCATGGACCAATAGAATCTTCTTCAGGCTCACCTGAGTTTGCAGGAATTTTGATGTCCTTGCAAAGGCCTGTGGATTGTTCCACAACTACCGAGAGTACAGCTGCTACTTCACCAAGTACTCAAGAGAATTTATTACCATTGTTATCTCTCCAAAGTAAACTCAGAACCTGCCAACCTGCCCAAGAGATGGTAGGAACTTTGCCACTTAGACCAGGATCCCTGCCAATTTCCCGTTCAGACATTGTAGCTCCTGGTCCCAAACAGGTGGCTTCAGAGCCTGTGAGCCTTTCACCATTATATCATGATATGCCATCAAATTTTCCCCACATTCATGGAGTTCTAGATTTATCTCAGTATGACTCAGATTCCCCCCTAAATGTAATGTCACTCACCCAATGGCAACAGGGAACACCCTCATCCTCAGAATGAAGTGTAGCACTTTTGTCTTCTGTTCAAGGGAGTGTGGGAATATCCTTAACTGCACAACAGACTCCAGAACTCTCCACATCTAAACAGGGAACTCTCATTCTCTTTCTTCACCAGGTGATATGGCAACTTCCTCATCTTCTAAGGTTTATAAAGGACATTTGCCATCTGTGTATGTGGATATGTGGACATATTTATATCCTCAGAAATCTCCAGGACATTTGAAAAATGTCTCTGTTTTTCCAAAAAACATGCTCTCTGGCTCAGATCCTGTAGCAATTTCCTTACCTGCTCTTCCTACTGAGGCTTTGGTATCATCATCATCATCATCATCATCATGCCAAGGACATCAAGGTTCTTTGCAATCTACCTAGAATGGTGGAAAAGACTCACTTACTGCACCAAATGCTCAGAAAATTTTTATCCATTTTCTTCCCAGGCCTTAGAAACTTTGGTAAATATCCAAGGACCACTGCCCACTTACACACCTTCTAAACAGAATCTGCATTCTTCACCATCTACACTAGGTATTTCCATTTGCAAAGAACTCTTCAAATGTCATCACTGGCACAAGGGACCGTAGAGTCTTTTATATCATCCCAAAAGGAAGGGACAAAATACAAATAAGAAAAAGACATTCTGAGACAGTCTATATACCACAGGGGACTGTAGAACCATCTAGACGTAAAACAGGGCCTTTAGGATCTACTCAAGGTGCTCATAGGATGGCTCAAATATTTCCATCTAATAAAGGGGCTGAGAAACATTCTTTATCTCTTAGAAGGACTATGGGACTACCCAAATCTGTAACTAGGATTCTAAAATTTCACCGTCTGAACCAGGACCTGTGAAAAATTTCAGTTCTTTTCAGAAGGCTTATATATTTTCTCTATCTATGCAAGATACCAGATGACATCCACCATCTGATACAGAGGCTATGATATCTTCTCCCTCTACCCAGGGAACTAATGAAACATTGTTATCTTCCAAAGGGAATGTGAAACCTTCATCATCTGCACCACCATCATTTCCTCACACTACAACAGGAACTCTAACAATTGTCAGTTGTAAACAAAGACCTCTAGAACAATCTGTACTGTCCAGGGGACTTAGGGTTTTTTAGTTATACCACAGGGAAATTAGAGCGTTCAGCATCTTTCCAGAAGAAGCTAGGACACTCATCATACATAGTAGAATATCTGTATACCTTGCCATGTTTCCAAGGGACTACAGATCCTTTGCCTCCTACAGGGGTTAGGCCAACTCCCAAATTTGAAAATAGGAAGTCAGAAAAATTTCCATCTGAAAAAAGATCTTTTTCATCCACCAGGAGATAAACACGCACACACACACACACACACATACACACACACACACACACACACACACACACACACACACACACACACACACACACACACACACACACACACCCAAATCCAAAAAATCTCAACAACATTGTCATATTCCCAAGTGAAAGTGAAGTCCTCAACTTCTCTATGATGTTCTCAGAAACTTCCACAAACTAGCAAACTATATCAGGCAATTCAATAACTCTGAGATGTAAGAAAACAACTCTAGAACACTTGATACCTGTCCAAGAAACTATGGGTGCTTTGCCATCTTTCCCAGGGTCTTTTAGAACATTCGGCATCTTTCCAAAAGAAGCTAGGGAACTCAACACACATGGTAGAATCTCAGGAAAACTCACCATCTGTTCAAGGGACTACAGGCCCTTTGCCACATCCTTCAAGTCATACAGGACATTCACAACATGACCAATGATCTCAGGAGTCTTATTTTGTAGTCCCAAGGATCTAGCACATTTGCTATCTACCAAACTTAGCATATATGTTGATGCTTCTATAGGCCTTTCACCATATACTCAACAGTCTTTTGATCAGTCATCATCTTCCCAAAAGAATCTGGGAATATCAGATTCTGCCCAGTGTACTCATTAACATTTGTCTTCATTCTCAGGTTCTTGGGGAATGTCTTCATGTATGCTAAGGGCAACACAAACATTGTGACATGTCCCAAAGCCCCATGGCCATTTCTCACCAACACAAGCAAGTCGAGCCTCTCCATATCTTTGTGAACACTTGTCACAAATTCCCTATATCCATAAGCAACTCTTGAGCGGAATGTATCTGCACAAATTTCTTCATTATACTCATCATCTACTCAGGTGCCTGGACAATCTTACCTGAATTCAGAATCCATGTAGGGACATCCCATAGCTGCCCAGGGAGTTGAAGAAATTTTCCCATGTAGCCCGGAGACTCTAGGTTACAAAGAATGTGATAAGCAGGAACAAGGACATTTCCAGTCTGTTCAAGTACTTCTGGGAATTTTTGACCTGCAGAAGGAAGGTTAGGATCTTTGTCATCTGCACAAAGAGTTCTGGGAACTTCTCTATCTGCCTAAGGGTCTCTGTACACACCCAAACAAGAACCTATAGGTACTCTGTCTTATCTACCAAAGTCGTTCAAACATCCATCTAATTACTAGAGGGCTCTCACATTTTCTCCATCTGCTCAACTTACAATGCTCATCATGTTAGCCACAGACTAATGAATAATTCTCTCTAGCCAGGAAAATCAGGAGAAGTTTTTGTATTTCCCAAGTTATCCAGAACACTACCTATCTGCACCAGGTGGTCAGGGATATCCACTATCTATCACTGTAAATGTAGAACATTTGCTAACTTCTTAAGGGTACAAGAAAAACTGCACAGTTGCAATTGGAAATTTGCATGTGCAAAGTTCTGTGTCATCCATCCAAAGGTATCCAGAACCTTCGACTGATTCAACAGGTATATTGGGATTGGGACAATGTAAACACAAAGAGACTACCATGGGCCCTTTGCCTAGAGTGAAAGAGGATGTCAGATCTTCTAAATCTGTTTGCTTACTCTAGGAAGTTTGCCATCATCACCTCAAGAACCTGGTAGACATTCTTTTTTTACTCAAGGAGGTGTAGAAATATTCCCATCTGATCCAGGGAATCAAGTATATTCGCAATCAATCCAGGGGGCCTGACACATTCCATCTTAGCCCAGGCAATGACACATCACTCAGGACCTGCTGAAGGGGCTCTACTGCATTCAGCTTCTTCTCCAGCAGAATCAGAAACAAATGAATATTCTCCATATTTCTGAGGGACTTCAGACAGCTAAAGATATGCTGGACTGCATCTGAATCTTACTATATCACTACATGTGCCACCATCATCTTTGAGATCTGAGCAAGGAACTGTGGGATTCTTGTCTATCGCAAGAAAGAAGTCTGAAAGTGACTAAAACTAAAGACATGATTCTAGGGTCTTCCATGTATTCTCAGGGCACTGAGGGGGCATTGTTTATCTGCACAAGCCACAGTAGGAAAGTACATATCTGTAAAGCAGACTGTGGGAACTTTGCCTCACACCCCAGGACGATTGGGGTCTATGCAAAATACTCAAGTGCTACCAGAATCTATGTCAATTGATCAAAGGCCTCTGGAAATTTCTTCATCTTCACAAGGGACTGTAGGCTCTTCATCTACCCAAGAGGTTTTTGGACATTTCTTTTCTGCCTAAGGGTCTCCTAAACTGCCCACATCTAAACAGTGGACTGCACAAAATGTTTCATAAGCTCAATATAGTTTGAATGCTCCAACTTCTTTGCAGACAGTTATGAATTTTCGCCAACTGTCCAAAATTTTGCACAAAAATCCCCAGCTTTCCCAAGGGAAACTGGACATTTCCTACCTTTCCAGAAATCTCAAGAATACTTTTGTCCTTAACCATCAGATGTAGGACATTGCCCACCTCTACTGGGTTCTCAGGAGCATCTTGTACCTCCTAAAGTGGTTCTACAAGCTTTTCCATCTTTTCAAAAGCCACCCAAAATTTCCAGGGCCAAAGAGGGAACTTTATGCATATAAAGTTATTTTTTCTTCAACCAAAGAAATCCAGAAAATTCAACAGGTTTCACAGGGATATTGTCACAATATAAAGAATCACAGAGTATTTTAGGACATTTTCAAAGAGTGAGAGAAGATGTAACATCTTCTCAGTCTACTTCATCAGCTCTAGGAACTTTGCCACCATGACCTTCAAAACTTGGTACACAATAACATTGTACCAAGGAGATGCAGAGACTTTCCCATTTGACCAAGGGAATCCAGTACCTTTGTAATCTGCCCAGGGACCTCTGAAACTTTCTGTCTCAGCATAGGCAATGATGAATACATCACAATGTTCTGAATGTTCTCATAATCCTCTGGGTCTTTTTTACACTTAACAAGTGACTCCAGCATCTTCTGATTATTCTCATGAAAGTTTGAGTCCCTTTCTCTCTGCAAAGGGGACCTTATATCTGTCCACATGTCCACAAAGGTATATACAACAATCTACAACTTCCCAAAAGCTTTCAAATCCTTCTTTACATAAACAAGGTATAGGAACTCAGTCCACATCTACACACTACACAGTAGCAGACTCACCATATTCCTCAGTGTGTCAGTGATATACCCACCCTACTCAAAATATGGCAAGGATTTTGAGATCTGACCAAGAATCTCTGAGTATTTTGGCAACTGCACAAGGCTCTGTAGAAACTTTGCTATCTTCCTAGGGGATTCTAGGATATTCCTCATTTGCATCAGGTGCACAAAAAAAAATTCAACAGCTATCTCAGGATATGTGATATCCAATGACTCACTTCTGGCACTTGTAATTTTTGCCCAACTTATTTCATTACTTTCTTCCCTAATCCTTTTGATTCCTTTCCTTACACAGATGAACCTTTAGATCTCTCTAAACCTACAGAGGGGCCTTTGACTTCATACCAGGGACCAAATGAGTATTTGAATACTCCACAAAGGGTACAAAAAACAGATCCAACTATTTCAGATATGTCAGGTTCTTCCAATGGATCCATGGCAATTTCTTTATCTGGGCAGGGAACACTAGGATCTCTATCATCTACCCTAGAGCCTTTGACAATGTCCCTATCTGTTCACGTGAATCCAGGACCTTTGTTATCTGTTCAAAAAGCTGAAGGCCCTTGCCTGTCCTTTAGAGGAGAATATGAAAGGTTGCACCTGTACAAAACACAAGCCAGGAATAGCACATATTACACCAGGAGCTTTGGAATTTTCAGCATCTACCATAGTGTATCTAGGATCACCTTTATCTGTCCAATTATATTTGAGAGTGTCACAACCTGTCGTATTGACTCAGAGACCTTCCCTGTCTTGTCATGGTGTAGTAGGAACATCAACATCTGCCCAACGGCCTTCAGAAACTTCCTTGTTATCCCAAGAGTCTCCAGGACCTTGTTAGAAAAATGTGGCTTTAGGATATTCACCATCTGATCCTAAGATCTTGGACTTTCTAATTCTGCGAAGGAAAAACTAGAAACAATGCCAAGTATGCAAAACCCTGAGGAAATACCATCTGTCACCCAAGAGATCATAAAATCTTTGTCAGCCACATAAAATTCTCCCAGATTACCAGTTCCTTCAACACTTAGTCCAGAGTTGGAAGAATCTCTGCCATGTAACCAATCTGTTTCTAAGAGTTCAGAATCTGTGGCAGGGTCTCTAGAATCTTTGCTATCTGTGCCAGGGTCTCTGTGTCTTATGAAACACAATGTAGATGTGCTGAGCCCTTTAGTATCTGATCAAGGGATCCTTGGAACACCAACATTAGCCCAGGAATATCTAGAACTTTCTAAACTAGCTAAGGGGACTCTAGAACCTATGCCATCTAGAAAAGACACTGTGGGTACGTCCTTTTCAACAGAATTTCCCAGACTGTCACTTTGTACAGACAGGGACTTAATTCCAACCCCTTCTCATGAAGATGGCCAGATAGTTACTCTTATCAGAGGAAGAGCCCGAGTACTTCCAATTCTAACCAAAGGACATTGAAACATGTCTCATTTTCAGAAGGAGATATCAGATACTGCCTCTCAGAACTTGATGTTTTAAAATGCATCTCTGCTGCCAAAGGTAGCCTCACATCTTCCAAGTATGCTGAAAAGGAAACCAGTCCTACCTCTACTCCTCCAAGAAGCATCTCCCCCTTTTAATCTTCACAATTGAGTTTCACATCTAGCATTCCTTATAAGAAAGATCTCAGTTATTCTCCTCATCCAAGGGGTTGTCCCAAACCTTCTATACTGCAAAAAATAAGACTAATGTTTTCCTCTGTAGATCAAGCAGGCCTGAAATCTGTCCTCTAAAAAGATGCTAGCTGGAAACACTACCATTATTCCAAAATGCTGGTAAGATCTTGCACATCTAAGAAAAAAAGTTGCAAATCTTAAAACTGTGACTACCATAACCCTCACTACTTCTGATACTGCTAAAGGAGCCTTTGGAAGCTCACCATCTCATGATGAGGGCCTCATAAGTCCTCCACCATACCAAGGTGAATACAGACCATCCAAATCTATTTTATCTTATCAGAAAAGGACCGTTCTGAACAATGGGACACTCAAGCTTCCCATTCAGAACATGAGAGTGGCAAACCATGATCCATGCCTAGAGAAAAGTGCACTTAAACCACTCTATTCCTCATGAAGAGAGCCTCAGACATTTCATGTCTCCTCATGAGATTCTCAGAAATGCTACTTCTAATAGGAGGAGAGAGAGTAGTGCCTCTAATACCCAAATAGCCCTGTAAACTTCTCCTGCAGAACAGGAAGGCATTGAGTTATCTCCAGATGGAGAAAGTCCCCATAGAGGTGTCAAATTCTTGTCATCACCCCAAGAGGATATCAACCACCCTGTTTTTACTAAGTAGTGCTCAAAACATGTTTCTACTGCCAAAGAGAGAGAGAGAAACACATAACTTCCATTAATACAAAAATGGGAGCCCACAGCATTGGCTATTTTCCTAGTGGGATTCATACATCCATGAATTCCAAATGGAGGTGCCACTTAATTCCCTGTTTTGCAAAGTAATTACACGTAATATCTCAAATACAGGACATGATACTTGCTCTCTCTTGCCCAGGGAGAAAACAATCATTACAATGTGAATTTGGGTGTCCCTTTGTGACCCTTCTGTCCTAGGAGGCCACAAATATATACATCATATCAAAATCAATTTCAAAAGGATCACGGAGCAAAAGGGGAGCTGTAGTTCTTTCTTCTCCCCTAAAAGGGAAAGTCAGACCATATCAGTCTGAGCATTGTGAACTCAGACTTTCCAGTTCTCACCAAAGGGACATTGGCTATGTGTCCTCTTTCAGTCAGGCTCAGAATGCTTTAGCCTGAAAGAGGCAGGCTCTCAAATGCCCAATCTAAAGAAAAATGTGCTTCACAGATGCTTTCTATGAAAAAAGAGATATCATAAATGCTCTAGGAAGCTTATGACTTAATCCTCACTCCCGAATTACTCCTTTGACCCAAGGACACACCAGAACTTTACAGCTTGCCAAATGGATCCTGTAAGGCAGTCCTTCTCAAGAGGGGGGCCAGAGCCCTTCTCTCTTTTACCCTGGAATTTTCAGTTCTTTTTTGACCCACAAGCTGCCCTGTTTTTCCCTTTCTTTGCCCCTTATGAGCAACATGAGTTTATAACTTTTATTTCTCATCAACCATCTCTACATCTTACAATTTCTACTCCTAGCTGCTTCAGATGCACATTGAAGCATCACATATGTTCCTGGGACTAAAAGTACAAACAAACCTCCCCTTCTGATTAAGAGTATCTAACAACTTGTAGCCATAAGAGTGTGCTATATAATTTCCAGCTCATGTAGAATAGTATGTGCTTCTTCTGATCATTGAGGACCTAGACTAACTAGATCTGATGTAATCCATGACAAATTGATTCCCTTGATATACGGTGCATTGAGTGCTCCTTTTTCTGATCCTCTGACCTCATTACCTCAGTCCAAAGATCTGGACCCATTTGCTTCAATGGCTGGAGTCTAAGAGTAGCCAGCAATTTCATAAACCCAGGACATATACTTATATGTTGTCCAGTAGAAACGAGTAAGCCTTGCCATGTTCAGAAGTAGGGAGCTGATTTACCAGGAGAAATAGCTGGGAAGTTCCTCCTAACATACTGGCAATTGATTATGCTGTTGCATGGCCTGCATGATATTCATATTCTGGGTTCCCAGGAAGCCTCGATAATGAAATATTCAGGCTTTCTTACCTCCCAAAATTGACCTTTTATCTTGAAAAGATACAAGAGTGTTTGATATTTCTGCTTTCCCAAATGTGGTATGAGACTTTCTACCTCTAATGGATGATATTTTTAATAGGTTATTTGTGGATAAATCAACATTTTCCTCCCTTCAAAGGGTCCTCCAAATTGTGTTTCTTTGAGAGAACCCTAAGATGTATTCCCCTATACTTGAAGTGGGGTGTAATGCACTCTCCATGACTCAAGGATATGTGAGGTGCAATTGCTCTAAACCAGTATTCCAAATACAGATATTTTTCTCTATTAATTTTTAGACTTACAGCTTAAGAACCACAGATCATCCAAAATACTGTACCAAAGGGTCTTCTGATCTGCCCATGCTGAAATAGGTATTCTCAGATTTTGCCCAATTCCCTAAGTGACCTTAAACTAAGCTGTCTAGCACCAATGTGCTGGAGCTGCAAAAATGGCTCAGCAGTTAAGAGCACAGAATGCTTTTCCATAGGTCCTGAGTTGAAAACCCAGAAAACACATGGTGGCTCACAACAATCTAAAATGGGACCTGATGCCAACTTATAGTGTGTTTGAATGCAGTGACAGTATAAACATATACATGAAATAGAATATATGTGCCTCACAACTTCCTTCAATAAGCTAACAGTGGTTCAGACATACCCATTCTACATCAAATATGTTAGAAACTCACCCGTGTTGAAGGCTGCATTGACTCATGAGAACCAAAATTTTCAGACATTCTTTAATTGCCCTCAGAATTATCACTTCAGAACAAAGGTGTCATATAGTTCCTCAATGAATGAAGATATCCGGAGACATATGACATGAGAAGCAAGACTTCAGACTTCAACAACATCTTAATATGGCTACAAATATGGCTCTTTAATATCACCATGCAATAGCATTGATGAATTCACAATGGGGCTTCAGATGTACCCCACCAGAACCGGGATAATTTATATTTCCATCATAAATAGCAACTCCATCAAGTCACACAAACTTAGAAGTAAAGTATCCCATGATTTCAAGGGGGCTGACCCCCAGTTGGATTATCTTTTGAAGAAGGCCTTAGCCTTACTTCCTCTAAACATAGTAGTCCCTGACATTAAGGATATGACAAAGGGGTCTGCTGACCTTGAATAAAAACACTTTGTTCTTTCTCTGTCTGCACTGGAGGGGTCTGAGGCATGTCCCTCTGATGAAGAAAGTATAGAACTGACATTTGAGAGTAAGGAGTGTGTCTCATACATTCAAGTACAGCTCTGGTGTGCTTAAAACTAAACCGTTGGTACCAAGAATTCACAGGAGTTTCACTCTTTGTTCATGGCTTACTCAGGTCTACCATTCAACTAATATAGACCAGAGATTCTCTCTCAGAAATTATTGTTTAGGGGATACACCTTTCACCACCAATAAACTCAGAGAAGTCTGGTTTCAAGTCCCATGGCCAATGAATAAAAACTTCAGCCTAGATCCAAGGTCATCTCTCTTTAAGTTGCTCATCATAAAGGTAATTGTCCTCAACACCCATACTTGTGTGGCCTATTGTAAGTATAAATAGGGAACAGATCCAGGGACTTTGAGCAGTCTTGTCAGAACAAACCTCAGAGTGCTGTCAAGAGTGCAGTAGAGTCCACAGGGATAAGAATTTTCTAGAGTTCTCTGAAGATGTGGATTTAAGGAGTGTCTGGTCCAACCTCCTCTACAGAAGGTAAACAGTTATACTCCCCTACTGTCCAACAGGATCAAGGGACTTACTTGGTTCCACAGTTATGGTGTTTGCCTTCCTGTGATGATTGAGGTCTTAAAAATCACCCCTTTGAGTCAATGGGCTCTCATAAAAATCATTTCTGTTCGGGAACCCATGGGATATTTTACCTCTGACAAGGAGCATTTTTCTCCCTCTGGTCACATTTCAGATAAATCAGTCGAGGAGGCCAATCCTGGAACCTTATGCCACTTCCTTGACTTCAGTCACATGACATGGTGTGAAATCATCATTCTAACACAGTTCTGGTGGTTGAACATAATACTTAGGAGGCAATCATGCTGAAGACAGTAGCTCAAGCTTTTCATGAATCATGGTATCAATATTTGGTGTCTTGCTAATTCTGATAAAGATATGGATACTCCAGAATGTGAAGAACCATTAGGTGTGGCAAAGGAGGACCTTATGAGTTAAGGTAAGCAATTTTTTGTACAAACTATTATGGAGATTTTCATACTCTGATCATCTCTCTTGTTACAAGGACAACACCACCTCCTTTCTCCCCAAGTAATACTTACTCCATCTGTCTTAGATTAAGGAGTCATCAGATCTTACCCTGAAGCAAAGCGAGTCTCTGATTATACAAGTTTGTCCAAAGGAGTTTTGGACATACTTTTAGGTCGAGGAATCCCACACAACTTACTGATATTATGGACTGAACCTTAAATATATTTACTAATGTTTCCCAGATTTTCCCTTCAGTTCAAGATAAACTCTAGGTTCAAAAACTTTTCAATGAAGAATCTTTGACGTAAATACTCTGACAAGGAACAAATTTACATTTTTTCTTTGAATTGGGGAAATATAGACACACTCTTCAGTTTGAAAAGGTCTTAATACAAATTTTGTTGCTTAGGGAGCCTACTGAAAAGCCACTAACATGAAAACTAAAGTTGATGTTTATTTTCGCTTGTGGAAAATTTAAATCAACATCTCTTGACCATGCATATCTCAAAAAATTTGCTTGTCTTAATAGAATCCTCAGGACTATTCGTCTAGGAGTTCCTAAAATTACCCATGTTTCCTGGGTGGCCAGGCATGCTCAAATAAAGAAGGGATGTCAAGCAACTCTGAAATGATGTCCTGAGACATGACAGTAAATATATAAGCCCTAACCTAACTTCTATTTTTAAGCAGTGCCCTCTTTGTTGGCTATGCCTGGCATGCTGCTTTACAGAGAACATAGAGCAAGAGGTTACCAAACAATTCGTAAGAAAAATGCTCTGATTGTTGGCAAACACACCTTAATTTCTCAGAACACATGTGTATTCTGAATTGTGAGTTCATTTGCACTTGATAAGCTGTTTTCAACATCTTCTTCAAATTCCAAAGATAAACATTTGCCTGAGGGATTCTGTGATCTTTTTTATCTTATTTATCCTCCCAACATATTCTCTTTCTCAAAAATGATATTCCTATATATGGTCAAAGTAGTTTTATCCCTAACTTATCAGGAAAATTTCCAAAAGTGACTCCTTCTGTAAACAGGTACCCTAGTTCACTCTGGTGTGAAGTCCCATAGTGATATTTCAAACTGGAGCAAAGTACCTGTGCCATCTATTTCCACACAAGTCAATAGAAATGAAATAACTTCATTAATTCTGCTTAGACCTGGATAATGAATAAAGTCAAAGAAGTATCCTAGCCAGCAACAGTCATCAAAAGCCTTTGGAAGAATGAATATGTTGCTTCCTTGTATTTCCTCAATGAACACAAACTATGAAATAAAAAAAAAAACACTCTGAATAAGAATTGAAAATTGATAATCATTGCTGGAAACATACTCCACTGTATAAGGTACCAGAGACCTTTACCTTGGACAGAAGTTTATATGGCAACGTCAGAGTCTGCCTCAAGAAGTTTCAGTCCTCCTCTTGCAGTAGGGATTCAGAGATTTCCTTTCCTACATGGGGCTCATATTTTCCAATGTTAACTTACTTTTTCTCACTAAACTGAATATAATGTCACAACTCTCCTAGGACTAACAAGGCGCTAGAACCTATTAGCAAAGTGTGGCGCAAAACATGTATTATTATACCTTACATTGAATATTCCTATTCCAACCATGTAGTTTTGAGCCTTTTTTTTCCTTAAAAGGCTTTTAGACCATGGGAGAATTATATCACTTATTCTACATAAAAGGGCATCTAACAATCCCTGTCTTCCCAGTAGGAGTATGGGTCTATTGTCTACTTCCATTTACCAAGTGGATTTTAAACATTCAGTTTTAGCAAAAGGGGCCTTTGGAAATAAAAATCTATTGAAAGGACTCTCAGAAGTAGCTTCTGTGTAGAAGGGGTGTTTCAGACCTCCACCCTCTGTACTAGGACACTTCAGATCCACCTCTGCAATTAAAGAACCAGCATAGATTCTCTACTGGATTTGCCTCACAAATACCCCGATCAACTAAGTTTTCTTTAAACATATCCCATTTGTCCAAGATATCCACACAACACATATGTGAACAATGTCACCTCACATTTCTCCCCTTTTAGATGATAGGGCAGAAAATAGAAAACTGAAATTGTCTCCCATATCCTGTGCCTCAAAATTGATCATCAAAATGCCCCATTCGTATCTTTTATTCACAGATGTGTGCAGCTGAAAACAGCCTTGTGGAAACATCAATTCATGCATAACTATTTATCATGTTGGGAGATTGTTGTGACCATTGCCTGAACACTCAAAGTTGTTACACAGGGTATGTATATGGGGAAAATTCTTGGAAGCTAGTGAGGAAGAATCTGAATCATCATACAGTTCCCAGTGGTGCCTAGGAACTTCCCATGATGACCATAGCTGAACTGGACATTTCTAACCTGGAAAAGAAGACTTGGGGCCTCTACTTTAGGATCCAAGATTTTCACAATTTCCCCTCTGTTGACTGTGGTCTTAGAATGTCTCATTCTGAGAAGAGGTTCTCAGAACTCTTCTATTCCCAAGATGCCTCTCGCACTCCTTGCTTTTTGAAGTGGCCAAGAAAATTACCCTGTGTGAGGCTCAGTGAGCTTCAGTCTTTTCCTTTCCCCAAATATGGCCTTAGATCTTCGTGACATCTTCAAGGGAGAACATTAACTACTGTATTTGACCAAAGGGAGGTGACAATTTCCTTTATACTAAAGGTGAAATTAGATATGCTCTGTTGAATCCTCAAGCATTCTCTTATGACTTTGAAGTATATCAAATGTATAATCTCTAAATAAGAAAGATTCAAGCTTTTCACCTTTTATAAGGATGGGTATGTGTGTTGGAGGCCTCATATCAGCAGGTGCATTCTGTCTCTTTGTTGGGCCAGAGTTTCAGACATCTTGGGGGAACAGTTTAATTGAGACAGGGATCCTACTACAGGAATGCCTTTTTCTTTAATATCTTTCAACCTCATTAATTCAACAACAGGGGTCAGATGCTTCAGTCTATTGATTGGGTGAAAATATCTGCATCTGAATCATTAAGCTGCTATTTGGGTCATTAGGAACATTTCTTAAACTTGTATCTGTGTGTGTATGATAGCTAATGAAAAGAAAATCTCTAAAAATATATATTGTATATTGTAACAGAAATATAATGTTGGTTCTAGGGCCCCTATTTGCATTCAGTTCAAGATACAGGCATTAATCAGTGTTTCTCTGTGTTTCTTATAATGATTGTGGGTAACTGAAATAAGCAAAGCTAAACCAAACCAAACCAAACCAAAAGAAACAACCGCGTCTATACATTGTCTCGTCTTCTACTGATTCACAAGTTGTTAAAGTCTATGTTCTTGGATGTAACTACAGTTTGGAATTGTCTTCCCCCTACTCTGACTCAGAATAACAGTTTGCATTAGCTCAGATACCTTATTTTGTAATCTGAGTGCATGTGTGATTTAGATATTAGTTGATTGCTAAGAAAAAGCAAAAACTGTGTAGGAAAGTGAATGAATGTTGCAGATGACATTCCAATATCATCCCCTTTGTAGGAGATAATTTAAGAGAATCTTTATTCATATTAAGTGTTAGAGGAGTATATATATATATATTGAGAGAGAGAGAGAGAGAGAGAGAGAGGGAGATTTCATCACAAAGAATAGAATATTGTTGAGCACTGATAGAAATTTTAGTACTTATATTGTATATTGCTTTTGCAGAAGACCTGCTTGCAATACACAGCCTCTGTAGGTTTCTGAATTCAGATACTTGTAGTATGAATGCTAGGATGACTGTACATATGAAGAAATAATGAGCAGGTGAAACAATCAGATGCAAATATATGGAAACAAAAAACGGACAGAATCTGCTGAACCATTGGTTTAATTTGAGAAAGACTGAAGGAGGCTGAGGAGGACCAGCTGTCTCAACTACTATGGACCCAGAGTTCTCTCAAATGCTAGACAACCAAACAGGCAGCATATGCGAACTATCAGAAGGTCTCTAAAATATACACAGAAAAAAATCTGCTTGATCTCTATTCAATCAGAAATGATGCACCAAATTCTCAATAAACTAGAGACACCAAGGTGTTTAGAGATCCGGTAGGGTGGGGACTTGCCCTTGGAGACAGGGGATGGGCAGTAGATATGGGATGTGGAACAGTAGGAAGGTGGACAATGAATGAATTAATTAATAAAAAATAATAGTGCCACATAATCAGGTCCCCTATACTCTAATTCTGCAATCGGAATCCAAGAAAAGTCACATGAACCCATAATAACATATTCAAAAAATATATATATATATATAATTGAAATTTCATGATTTTGAAATTTATTTTAAAATAAAATTCACTGGAACACAGATTTTCTTTTGTTTGACTCATTTACACACATTTGCTCTCCTAGTGTGCCCAAAATATAGGTTATTCTTCATATAAAAGGCCAAAAATCTACTAACGTAGCTTTCATCTGGATCCACTCCAATTTTATCATTCATTAATATGTAATCTGGATTTATTTGGACATGAATTAAATTTATATTTAACATTCACTTATTGGTGTTATGTGGAGGTAAGGTAGAATATCAGGGTCATGTTGGTTTTCATTTCTCTACTGATATGATCATTGATTTCAATAAACAATACCCTGCTGGGGGCTAGAAAGTTGGCTCAGTGGAGTTCATGTATTCTCGGCACCTCTGTAAAATTCCAGGCATGTCTATTCATATCTGCAACACTGTGGGGTGGAGACAGGTAGATATCCCAATAGTGTATTGGCCAGTCAAACTAGTCAAAATGGTGAGAGGGTTTCACTCTAAGAGAGCAAGTGTTGAAGACATTCTACACATTACTTAACATATGTGTATGTGTGACATCAGACTTGGGAACAGAAACTGCACTCATATACAGACACTGATCACCCTACCATACCACCCATGAAAACTTGAGTTCCGCAGATCTATAACCCATGTGTCTCTATGAAATAGGAAGTTTTATACTCTCATTGTCTTGATAATCCTGTTTTCTGTCAAATGCTAGAAGCTAAACCAATGTATTCTCAGACTCAGGATGATACGTCATAACTTTTGGTCTTTCTGGAAAAACAACCAACTATCAGCAAAGACACTTTTCAATTTACCCTGGCTTACAGGTTCAGAAATTCAGTCCATTATCATCAAGGTAGGAATATGGCAGGATCCTGGTAGGCATGTGCATTTAGAGCTGAGAGTTCTACATCTTCATCTGAAGGGTGCTAGGAAATGTGTAGCTTTCAGGCAGCCAGGCAGAGGGCATTAAAGTCCATGTTCACAAAGATAAATTTCTTTCAACAAGGCCAAACTTAATGCAACAAGGTTATTAGCTCCAAGTAGTGCCACTCCCTGGGCCAAGAATAGTCAAAATATCAAATGTGTTTTTGAATGTTTGTGTTTGTGTTAGTTTGGGTTTTATTGCCATCATGACCACACCAGAAAACAAACACAAACAGAGAGAGACAGAGAATGACAGAGAGAGAGAGAGAGACAGAGACAGAGACAGAGACAGAGACAGAGACAGAGACAGTGACAGTGACAGAGACAGAAACAGAGACTGAGACAGAGACAGAGTGAAGAGTCTCCAGGATCACAATAACTCTTGAACACTTTGTAACTTATTTTCAGAGGTTTAATCCATTATTATCATGACTGGAAATATGGAAGCATTCAGACAGACACAATGGTAGAGAAGGAGCTGAGAGTTTTACATCTTGATACACAGGTAGAAGATGGAGACTGTGTGTCACACTGGGGACAGCTTAAGCATAGCCGATCTCAAAGTCCACAAGCACAGTATTACATTTCCTCCAACAAGGCCACATCTACTCCAACAGCGTCACACATACTTCAACAAGGCCACACCTCCTAACAGTGCCACTCCTACTGGCACTATTTGTTCAGGACCTTTAAAAGTATTCTTAAAACTGTTCAATGGACAAAAGGTAACTTTAATGAAATAAGTACAGAACGATTGAAAAAATAAACTGGAATATGGATGTCTTGGTTACTGTTCTATTGATGTGAGACATCATGACCACACGAAATAATGAGATGAAATATTTAATTGTGGTATTACAGTTTCAGAGGGCGACTCCAGGACATCATGGTAAACACCATGGTGACAGGCAGGCACACATGTATAGAGCAGTAGCTGAGAGCTCACAAACAATACTCCAGACAACAAACACAAATAGAGAGAGACAGAGAATGAGAGAGAGAGAGACAGAGAGAGAGAGAGAGAGTGACAGAGACAGAGACAGAGTAACAGAGACAGACAGAGGCAGAGGCAGAGGCAGAGACAGACAGAGAGAGAGAATGAGGAGAGAGAAAGACTGAGAGAGAGAGAGCCTGTTGTTTTTTTTTTGTTTTTTGTTTTTTTTGTTTTTTTTTTTGATAGTTCAAAGAATAGTGACAAATCTCCTTTAATAAAAATACAAATCCTAATTCTTTCTTAACATCTCACCACCTGGAAAACTAACACCTTTGAATATTTGAGTTTCAGTGGGCCACAATTTTTCAAAGAACTAAAGCATGTAAAAGAAAATGAAATCTAGTAATAAGTGTCCATGTCACTTCGTAGTATATTTTTTATCATTACTTTTCTTTTCTCAGAGGTTAGGGTTATTTGCACAAAAAGAGACTAATCAGTCATCACTATCACATAACCCAAAGGCATCCTAACCCTGCCAGATTTCTGCTTGAATAATCACATTGGCATTATTTATTTGTATGGAAACATAGCCCTTCTCCCTGATTTAGTTAAAAGTGTGGGGCCTGTTGATGTGCAATTAATTTTGTTGATAATGGGACAAAACAGAAGCCTATAGGATTGACTGTATTGTTCCTGAGAGCTGAAGATTTCCCTTCCATTTAATAAAACGTTATAAATATGATTTTAACAAAAGCCTAAAATTGTGAAAAAGCTTTGTTTTCACATTTTCATTATTAACAGATCATTCTATGCTATATAAATGAACATAGAGGAGGAAACCTTTTGGTGTCCCTGACACACACACACTTAACTGAGGTCTCCTTTGCAGAGTAAGAAGATTTACCTATTCTCTATATTTGGGGTGTTTGCTTCTGGAACCCTAATGATATAAAGTCTCAGGTCTCTAGCCTAAAACAACATTGCTTTTGCATATAAGCTATGCAAAGTAACCTCTTGTATATTCTAATCATATTTATGTGTGTCTGCATAGAGAACTGTACAGGTAAGTTCAGAGGCTAGGGAAGGGTGTAGTGTGTTCTGCTACTTTACTCCCTAATTTATCCCCTTGTGACAGGGTTTGTTGCTGAGCTGGTAGTGAGGCTGGCTTTCAGGAAGCCACAGATATCTTCCTGTCTCTGCCCCTCCCAAAATCCTAAGCACTGGTGTTGTAGGTGAATATTTGAAAACACACATGGCATTGCCTCTGGGCCGTATCCCCTGATCCTTCTTTATTTTAAATAATCTCTGGATTACTTTTGCCCTTAATGTAATGTAAGTGCTATAAAAGGAGATGTTATTTAGGAGATTGGAATATAAGTGGTCTGTATATGTTCAGTACAGTATTAAGAACTACATTAATTAATTCCTTGAGAACTTCTTGCAATATATTTTGATGGAATTCACTTTCCAATTCTCTTGATACCTCCAGACCAAAACCAGACCCATTCCCACCTTAATCCTCCTCCCAAGTTCAAGTCTCCTTTTCTCCCCTTTGATACAACCCATTCAAATCAATTGTGTTGCCCATAAACTCTTGGACATGGGGCTACCAGTAGAGCATGGCAAACCTATATCACCTTCAAAGGCCTTACCTTTGATGAATACTGTCTCTCCATCCTTCATCAACAGTCCATACATTTTTAGATGGGGATGATGGATAGTGATACCATACCACTCAGGGATGGAAGGTCTGGTTTTATGCAGTAGAGACATACAGTGTCTCAATGACCTCTCTGCCTTATGAGATTTCCACTTTCTCTTCCTTGACAAAGCGCCTCTACTGCTTGCCTCTTTCTGTTAGTATGCGTGTATGTACAAGTGTGTCTATATTATAGATGTTTCATTTTACATCCAAGTCAACACATAGTGGGGTTTGCAATCAACTGCTGGCACTATTTCACACTAGGCAATATTCCTTGATGCAGACTTGTTGGGACTACGTAACAGACAGAAACTGGTGATGGCTAGAAATCATCACATTTGGTTGTAGTATAGGTGAAATTTACACTTTTGACCTACATTTCTGGGTCCACCCTATGGTTTTAAGATGCAGGGATGGGGGATCAAGACCGTTAACTTGCATTGCAATTTCCTTCTTCTTGAACTCACATTTATAAAAGCTCCTGGAGGTGCTGATGCTGTTAACCTGGACATTTTCCTTTTGGAACTGCTAGACAGAGATACCCTTAAAGAGACAGATAGTTCCTATCACTTTGTGTAACATAAAGAATGCTGTGGTGAAATGGGTTTGAAATGTCTGTCCTGGGACTTTGATGAAGGTTTTGGTCTGAAGTACAATGCTCAAAGGTAGAACAATATACACAATCTGAAATGTGATTGGACCCTGAGTGCTTTAATCTATGAGTTAATTGATTGATGGGTGTGCATGGAAGGGGTGAGAAACTTGTAAAGGAACTTCGTCATTTGGGACATGTCTTGGAAGTTATTTATTATCTTTGGTCGCTTCCTGTGTTGATGCTTACTGGCTGCTAATAAGTTGGACATCTGTGTTCCTTCATGCCCCTTTCATATTCTTGTGAACATGGACCTGTTTTCCTTGTTGCTAGGCATCTTGTAATAGTGATGAAAATGATTTACATGAATGTTTCTCACTAGAGATACTGACTTGTCTGGTCCAGGTTAACCATGGTTTAATTCTTTAAGTGTTTTTCTAGAAATTTCATGCTAACATTAAACCCAAAGTTACCAAGCAGTTGTACCTGGAAGATTCTGCCAGTGTATCTGTTGTCTTAGAAATAAAGCACTTTGTTGCTTCCCACATTGGTCCTTCCTCTGCATTCACTACTGTATTTTAATAGATTGCATTATCATATGAAGTATCAGAAAATGAGGGAAAATGGAGGGAGGTGAAAATGTGTTAGAATCATTAAATTACACACTTAATGAAATCAATTGATTTTTTGTATACAAAGGAAACTTCAAAAATTGCTGAAAAGTCTTAGCCTACTGTGATGCTGTTCATGGGAGTTGGTATTCATCATACCTCATGTGATGTAGCTGATAATAGTAGTGGGTTTATTACAGATGTATCAGACACGAATATGAGCATGAAGGGATAACACCGAGTTGCCTCCTGAGAAATAAATCAGGTAAAATTCATTGGATTTCGTTATGAGGAATTTTTTTCTTTTTTTTTTTCTTTTGTCTAAATGAGTTGGCAGGAAATTGGACAGATTGGCAAGTCTTCCAGTAAGTGTAACACATATTAGAATGTGGGGGTTGTGTGGCTATAGGAAATATTTGTTCATGTCACCTCTTATTGAGTATCATTGCTGATAAACGTAGTTATCCTTCACTTATGCAATGCATGGAAGTGGGTCTATGCAGGGGCAGAGGGGAGGAAATGCTGTTGAGTAATGTTTGGGTAGGTCGTTGAGTCAGTGAAACATTCCTGTGATGGGACTTTATTTTTTCTCAATCTTGACAATCTACAGTTACCTAATGAGAGAGAACAATTGAAGATCTGTCTCTATTCACTTGGTTATTAGGTAAGTCTATAGTATATTTTCTTGGCTAATGAGTGATGTGGGAGGGCCCATCCCTGTGGCTAAACTCATCAGTAGTCATTTATAGATGAGAGCATTCTAGATTGTATTTTAAAAAAATGGCTGTTCAAGCCATAGAAAATTGGTGGTTTGAATAAGAACGTTCTCTATTGACTCATATATATGAATATTTAGTCACTGGGAAGTGACAGTGAGTTTAAAGATTAGAAGGAATAAAATAAGGTGTGGTTTCATTGGAGGAAGTGGATGTGTCAAAAAGGATGGGTTTGAGTTTTCAAGAAGGCATTGCAATGGCAGAATCTCTCTCTTTGCCTAAGGATCAATAGTTCTCTATTGCTCCAATGATGGGGTCCCTCACTTGATGATTGTCCAGACTTCTAAAAATGTAAGCAAGCCTCCAGTTAAATGCTTTGATTTCTAATAGTTGCCTTAACCATGGTGTCTCTTCACAGCAGTAGAACAGTGACTAAGACAGTGGCAAGCCAATAAGCAGTGTTTGCTGTTACTGATTCAACTTCCTGTTTTGTCTTCTTTGGTGATAGTCTGTAACCCTTCTATTTCCAAGTTATTTTTGATTGTAATATTCTACATTGTGAGAAAGAAGCAAACTAGAAAAATTACATCTCAGGTAGGTACATGAGTATATCTTATGTTTAAATAAAAATAAAATGTCTGCACATTATTATTTGTGGTTTTAAGATAAGTGACATTGGCATTATTAGACATTTTTCCTTAAGAATGTCTTACTATTTTTATTGTTGAAAGGTTACACCATGTCCAAAGAGCAAATTCCATAGCAAAGGTTTTTTTTCAGCTTATACTTCCACATTGTTGTTAATCATCAAAAAAGTTGGGACAGAAACTGAAACAACACAGGATCCTGGAATCAGAGGCTCATTCATAGGCTACGGTGTGGTGATGCTTATTGTCTTGCTCCTCTAGTCTTGCTTAGCTTGCATTCTAAAAAAACCCAGGAGTACCACCACAAGAATTTCAACACCAACAATGGAGTTGGTGCTCTCTCACCAATTAAAAAAATTCTGAACAGCTGGATCTTATGGAGGCATCTTCTCAACTGAAGCTCCTCCTCTTTGAAGACTCTAGATCTTGTTGAGTTGCTATTAAACCAGTGTGGCATTCTAAATATAGTTGGCCTATGAGGAGGTGTGGCCTTGTAGGAATAGGTCTGGCCTTGCTGTAGGAAACATATCACTCTGGGGCTTTAAAGCTCTGCCCAGTGTGAAACAGACCATACCTGCATGCAAAATACATATTTTTTCTTGGAAGCATTTGGATGGAGTTGCATAATTCTAAACTTCCTCTCCACCATTATGTCTGCCTAGACTCTGCCATATTTTCTGCCTTGATGATCGTGAAGTGAACCTCTGAACATGTAATGAAATGTAGAAAAGCCCTAATGAAATGTTGTCTCTTATGAGTGGCCTTGGTCATGGTGTATTTTCACAGAAACAAATCCCTAACTAAGAGAATCAGTTACTGCAGAAACTCTCCCAGATATTAAAATTAATCAACAATAGAAAGTATTTTCAAGTGCTGCAGCATACAAACTTATTCTAGAGAGAAAAATTGTAATGAATGAATCCATGGCATTCCAGCCTCAAAAAAAAAAAGTCTCTGCATATAGATGGAACCCAGGCAGACCTCCATGAAGTACACGGGCTCCTCAGGAAGTGACCCACACTGTGGGCAACCTCATAACATTTGAAACCCATGACAACTGGCATAGAAAAAAGGTCAGCATATGTGCATTGTTTACACCTTCAGTGTTTTCTAAGAATGAGGTCACACATAAGGAAAAGATTAGAATATCCTGGCTATTGACAGGCTGAAGTTGTACATAGGTATGTAGGGAGTCATATGTTTAGAGGAGAGCTAGGTGGAACAGGCCAGTGTGGGAGCTTTTTATGGTCATCTGGGCCTCTCATTAGAGACCTCCAAAAGATCTCAGGATTCATCACAAGCAAAGAGTGCTCACAGAAGGAACTCAGGATCCATTCCAACTGGAAATTATCTCACAGCATATTCATTTTCTCTTTTACTTTACTTTTGAAACTGATTACACAAAATCAAGGTTTCTGTGATGATTTAGGAAGTCTCATATATTTAAACATTCACTTCTGGATTGTCTGGGTAAAAATGGACTCTAAGTACCACACACACACATACACACACACACACACACACACACACACACACACACACACACACAAACACAAACACAGACAAACACAAACACACCCATCTGTAATGATTGACTGGCTATTTCTTAAGAAAACAAAGAGGCCAATGTGGATAGGGCCCAAGTTTGAATATTCCCAGAAACTTTCTCTTCTCCCTGTGACTCCTGCTTAACTTTTCGAGAACTCCAACTTAGAATACATTTGTCTCTCAGTGCCCTCTACTCTTTGTGTTCCTTATTGCTTTTAATGGTCACCATCAATTAGAACTTTCTTATCTTCATCCTGGTCTGTTTTCTGCACGTGAATTTTGGATTTCTTTAAAAAGATATCTTTATGGGATTAGAGAGATGAATCAATGTGCACCACAAGAAGAATGGATCTGGTTTCTTTATTTCATATCCACTGGCCAGTAATCACCTTTAATGGCAGCTCCAGGGGACCTGACAACTCATGTCTCTGTGCTCACCTGTACTCAAAAGGACATGCCATATCCCCACCCACATAAGTAAAGATAATAAATCTTAAAATGTGAGACAGATTTCACTAAGTTTCATTATTCAAGTGAAACCTGATTTTCTATGATTTCTGAGTCTATTTCAATCAGTTTTCTGTGTTTCACTTTGTGTAACAAGGCCACATTTCTTTTAAATGTCCCTCTTTCCCCAACTTTTTGTTTCTCCTTCAGTGTTCACATCAGAGTTTCTACCTATGATCTGTCCTTCTCCCCTACTTCCTAAACATCCATCTTTTCCTGCTATCTCTGTTCCTCCAAGTTCCATCTCCAATTCCTTATTCTACATGCAGACCAGAGAAGCTGTTCCTTTTAGCATGTATGATTTTAGGTGTATGTACTGTTCACCGTCTGAAAAGAAACTTTCTTCTTCCTTTGATATTCCTTTCACTGTAGGCCATCTCTTCTAGCAAATTGTTAACTCACAGAATATTATGTCACACTTTTAAATTTTTAGAGCAAAACACATTTTATTGGCAAAGATACTGGGATTGTCAAATACCCTTATGTAGCCAACACAGGAAAAAAAAACAGAAAAACTTTTTTTTTCTTCCAGTCTTATATATTTACGTTTCTGTACTTTATGATTTTTCAACTTTAAGAATCTTTGGCACCAGAGTATAGACATAGATATGGATGTCACCATGAATCTTGATAAAGTACACAGAAGGATTGTCTAGAATTTGGGAAACAACCATTCTAAACTATTTGGAACCACCTTTTCTGGTGTACTGCACCCATTTACCTATCAACACATCACTGCCATCTCCTGATCTCTCTTCAGCAGGAGGAGTGTCTGGAATCATGTGGAGGTTACCTTTCTTGTGGTCATCCAGGAGCTGATAGAAGTAGAGAGCTGGATCCTTCTTGTAGGTAATGTAAAACAAATCCTTCATGATTGGAACCTGGGCTAGCACAACCCCCCTCCAGTTGTCCTCAGAGCCATCTTCACCCTTAAATTTGTGTGGTACTGCTCTGCCAACCAGGGCTCTGGCGAGGTGGGCATCCCTTACCTGAGGAAATCTTACTTTGGGAGGCAAAACCTTAAGGTTTAAAATCCTGTCATCATTGTAGAGCTCCTGTCCATAGACGCTGTCATTTCCATCATACATCACCAAGTAAAGAGAAGGGTTTGTTGGCAGTTGACCTAGAACTATGGTCTTCCATTGAGTGACAGGCTCATTACCTTCCTTCCAACCTTGAGAAATTCTGCAGCCGACAATATTCCTCAAGACATTGGAAGAAGACATCCTCCTCCTCTTCTTCATGAGGGATGTCATGTTAAGCCTCTTCAGAGGTATTGTCTTCTACATGGCTGTAGCCCTGGTGTGGTAGACCACACCAACCCTGGGCAGATGTCTTGTGGGTATCATTCTGTGTTCAAATATCATACTTGCCCATTGCCTTGGATTGAAGGTATTGCCTGTTTAAACCAGACACAATGCTGTTGCTACTGTCATATATATGGTTACTGAAAGGCAATGAGTTTAGGATGGGAGAGAATGCTGGAGAAAGGCTCTTCTCTAATGGAATTTTTGAGTAGGTCAAGAAGGCTATGCTAAACATGTTTGGGCTTCTAAACTTAATTTGATCAAATAAGAAGTTCATAATGCAGCTATGGTGCCACAAGCATTTAATCTCAGCATTCAGAAGGCAGGATAAGGCAGATTTCTGACTTAGAGACCAGCCTGGTCTACAAAGTGAGTTCCAGGGCAGCCAGTGGTAGACAAAGGAACCATGTCTCCAAATCAGCAACAACATTAACAACTAAAACAAAAAAACAACAAAAACAAAACAAACAAACAAAACAAAATAAAAACAAAAACAAAAATGAAAAACAAACAAAAAACAAAACAAACAATCAAATCAGAAGTTAATAGGAGATGGTAGTAACCCAAGTCTTTAATCCTAGTACTCAAGAGGCAGAGGGAGGCAAACCTTAGTGAGATAAAGGCTAGTCTATTCTACAGAGTGATTTTCCTAACAGCCAAAGCTACACACAAACACACTCAAAGTAAAATTAAACACCCATCCAAAGAAAAAACAAACAAACAAAACAACAACAACAAAAAACAAATAAATAAGGGAAACAAGGAAATTATGGAAGGGAAGTTAACAAGTAATTCTCGAGAGCTCAGAATAACATACTCAGATGAATATGTCTTCAGCCCTGAGCTAATTTGCCTCTGCTGAGGAACATCTCCTTGCATGTCTATGTCAATGTGGAAGTTGGTATGCCTTTTACAAAATGATCAAGGAGAAAAGAATAAAGAAAATGAGTCAGAGTTGTCACCTACCCTCTCTTGTACCTGAAAGCTCTGAATTAGGTGGCAATATTCACAAATATACCAGGGACACAGCACACCATTGGCCTTCTGTATTATGTCACCTGACCCAGCCTCAGGATTATTTGGTGATTATTTGCCACTGCAACTCCGGCCTCAACAAGTCCAGGCAATATCCGCCATTTAGAACTAACATTTTCTAAAATACATACGGACAAAGAAGAGCTTTGACAATTTAATGGAATTGTGAAGGAGATATTGTTAGCAAGAATAATAAATTCAGGAGATCAACTAAACTGGATCAACCATGCCCCTGGCCCCAAACATGGGAGAATTGAGAATGTACAGTTACTCAGTGTGGGAGGGAAAACTTTCAGCTTTCTATAGCTATGAGGGTCCCATTCACTTCATAAATGTACTTACCCAAAGAAAATGTCTTAGTCATCAAGATTCTGTCTTTTGATACAGACCAGGCAAAAAAAAAATCTTGAGGAACAACGTTGGGGTTCAGGAGCTGGCCTGCCTTTCATACACCACTGGGAAAATAGTGGACACACCTTCTAGGGATTCTAGTGCCTCCAAGTGGAATAGATTTGCAATCTATGGCCAGTGCTCTGTGACATCACCTAGTTCAGCTTGCATCATAGAACCCCACTCATGCTGGTTCCTTCCCTAATTACACCAGAGACATTAACCATCTAGGCTTTATGTTTTCATATGGCCTCCTCGAAATACAAAATATAATCCCTACTGAAATGTCCTGATGACTTGAGTCACATTCTGCCCAAGTAATTCACTCCTGTATTGTTTTTATCACTTTCGTGTTTGGGTTTCTGTTTATTCATTTGTTGATTGCTTTGTTTTGTTTTTGTTTTTATTTTCCTCCTGTGAAAGCCTTCAGTTTCTGACTCACCAACATCCTTGGTGGTTATTTTCCCTGTTCCAACCTTTCCCTGGTTATCTTTAAACTGTTCTTAGTGTCAGAAATTGTGCCAGACTCTTTGAGGCAGCACATTGGATAGCACATCAAAATTCTGTTTATGAAAACCCAAAGTTAGAGCAATTACTATTTTATTCAAACAAAGCAGGAATTTTACAGGGTTAAGTACCTTGTATTGAAGCTATTTGCAACCGTGAATCATGGATTCTTTGCAAAATGAGAAATCAATCTAGCTCTTGGTCCTGCTTACAAAGTTGTGATGAAGTTAAACAAGCCCAATATCAACCAGTCATGTTTTAAAGGCCTTTAAAATGTATTAGTATTTCTGGTTACAAGTAATTTAACAGATTAAATGCAGTAAAACAGGGTGAAATAGATTTGATAATTTTACTTTTGAAATATGGGTAGACAAAATATTGAATGTTGGTAAGTATGGAATTTTCTTAAAAATTATCAGGCACTTTAATTTTTCATGCCATATAGATCTTTAGTTCTTCCAGAAAAATTAATTTCAGGCCCTTACACGGTAACCACCACACTTTGTATATTTTTTTCATAGATGTTGACACTACCCATAGTGGGCTAGACCCTTCAACAACAGCCATCCAAAAAAGATCATTCCTTACAGGTGTGGCAACTGGCCAATGTGATGGAGGCAGTTCTTTATCTGCGGTTCTATATTCCCAGGTTGAGTTAACTAAAAAAAAAAAAAAAAAAAAAAAAAAAAAAAAAGCAAGAAGGACCATTACACATCCATATCATAAATGTTGATTGCCTTACTGTGTGCAATAAACATGTGATGGATTAATACTAGATGTCAACCACTGGATGGATGGCTTAAAACATGAGAGAGAGAGAGAGAGAGAGAGAGAGAGAGAGAGAGAGAGAGAGAGAGAGAGAGAGAGAGAGAGAGAGAGAGAGAGAGAGAGAGAGAGAATGAGAGAGGGTTTTTGATATGTCAAAGGGTGTTTGATATTTCAAGCCCAGTGCCAAATCACTTTTAATGAAAACACAAATCCTAATTCTTTCTAAACATCCCACCACCTGGAAAACTAACTCCTTTGAATATTGATCTTCTGTGAGCCACAATTATTCAAACTAATAAAGTATGTAAAAGAAATTGAAATCAAGTAATAATTTTCCATGCCACTTCTTGGAATATTCTATAACATTACTTTTCTTTTCTTAGAGGTTAGGGTTATTTGCATAACAAGAGACTAATCAGTCATCATTGTCACATCAGCCAAAGGCATCCTAACCCTGCCACATTTCTACTTGATTAATCACATTGGCATTACTTATTTGTATGGAAACATATCCCTTCATCCTGATTTAGTTAAAAGCGTGGGAACTGTCGATGTGCAATTAATTTTGTTCATAATGGGACAAAACAGAAATCTACAGGATTGTTCCTGGGAGCTGAAGATTTGCCTTCCATTTAGTAAAATGTTATAAATATTATTTTAACACAAGCCTAAATTCGTGAAAAAGCTTTGTTTTCATATTTTAATTATTTACAGGTCGTTCTGTGCCATATAAAGGAAGGTAGAGAAGAAAAGCTGTTTTGGAGTCACTGACACACATTTAACTGAGGTCTCTTTGCTTAGTACAAGATATACCCATCGCTATATCTGGGGAGTTTGCTTCAGGAACTCTAATGATATAAAGTCCTCAGGACTCTAGGCTAAGATAACAAAACACTGCTTATAAGCTACGCAAGATAAGCTCTTGTATATTTTATTTATATTCATGTGTGTCTGCACACAGATCTGTACAGGTAAGTTCAAAGGTAGCGAAGGGTATAGTGTGATTTGCTCCTTCACTCCCTAATTTATCTGCTTTTGATAGGGTTTCCTGCTGAGCTAATAGTGAGGCTGACTTTCAGGAAGCCACAGTCATCTTCCTGTCTCTGCCCCTCCCAAAATCCTAAGCACAGGTGTTGTAAGTAAATGAACACACACATGAATTTGCCACTTTGCCATCACCTCTGATCCTTCTTTATTTTAAATAATCTCTGGATTACTTTTGCCCTTAATGTAATGAAACTGCTATACCAGGGTTTGTAATTTAGGAGATGGAAATATAAGTCGTCTGTATATGTTCAGTACAGACATTATATATTGAGAACTACATTCATTAATTCCTTGAGAAATTCATACAATGTATTTTGATGGAATTTATTTTCCAGTTCTCTTAATAACTCCTCCGGGACCAAAACCAGATCCATTCCCACCTTAATCCTCCTTCCAAATTCATGTCTCCTTTTCTCCCCTTTGATACAACCCATACAAATCAATTGTGTTGCCCATAAACTCTTGGACATGGAGCTACCAGTAGTGCCTGGCCAACCTATAACCTTCAAAGGGCATACCTTTGATGAAAACTGACTCTCCATCTTTCATTAACTGTCCATACATTCTCAGATGGGGATGACTGATAGTGAGAACCTACCACTTATTGATGGAAGGCAGACTGGCCTGATTTTGTGCAGATAGAGACATACAGTTTCTCAATGACCTCTCTACCTTACAAGATTTCCACTATCTCTTCATTGAGGGATCCTAAGACTCAGCTCCTCTACTTCTTGCCTCTTTCTGTGAGTATGTGTGTGTGTACAAGTGTGTCTATATTATAGATGTCTCCTTTTACATCCAAGTCAACACATAGTGGGGTTTGCAATCAACTGCTGGCACTATTTCACACTAGGCAATATGCTGTGATGCAGATGGTTGGACTAAATACCACACTGAAACTGGAGATGGCTAGAAATCATCACAGTTGGTTGTAGTATAGGTGAAATTTACACTTTTGACCTAAACTTCTGGGTCCACCCTATGGCTTTAAGATGGAGGGATCTGGGATCAAGAACATTAACTTGCATTGCATTTTCCTTCTTCTTGAACTCATATTTTAAAATACCTCATGGAGGTGATGATACTGTTGGCCTGGACGTTTTGCTTTTGTAACTACTATACAGAGATATCCTTAAAGAGACAGATAGATCCTATCACTTTTTGTAACATAAAGAATTGTGTGGTGAAATGGGTTTGCAATGTCAGTCGTGGGTCTTTGATGAAGGTTTTGGCCCAAAGTACAATGTTCATAATAGAACACTATACACAATCTGAAAAGTGATTGGACCCTGAGGGCTTTAATCAATGAGTTAATTGATTGATGGGTGTGCATTGAAGGCGTGAGACAATTGTTAAGGAACTTGGATATTGGGAACATGTCTTGGAAGGTATTTATTGTCTTTGGTCGCTTCCTGTGTTGATGCTTACTGGGTAATAATAAGTTGGACAACTGTTCTCCTTCATGCCCCTTTCATACTCTTGTGACTATGGACCTGTTTTCCTTGTTGCTAGGCATATCGGAACAGTGATGAAAATTATTTACATGAATGTGTCTCACTAGTGATACTGACTTTTCTGGTCCATTGTAACCATGCCTTAATTCTTTAAGCTTTTTTCTAGAAGAATCATGCTAACATTAGACCCAAAGTTACCAAGTAGTTGTACCTGGAAGATTCTGCCAGTGTATCTGTTGTCTTAGTAATAAAGAACTTTGATTCTTCCCACACTGTTTTTTCTGCTGTATTCACTACTGTATTTTAATAGATTGCAATATCATATGAAGTAGCAGAAAATGAGGGGAAAATGGAAGGGAGATGAAAATGTGTTAGAATCATTAAATTACACACTTAAAAATAAAGAAATCAATGTATTTTTTAGTATAGAAATGATACTACAAAAAAAGCTGCTGAAAAGGTTTGGCCAACTCATGGGAGATGGTATTTGTCATACCTCCTGTGATGTAGCTGTTAATAGTAGTGGGTTTATTACAGATGAATCAGACACCAATATAAGCATGAAGGGATAATACTCAGTTGCCTCAGGAGAAAGAAATCAGGTAAAATTCATTAGATTTCTTGATGAGGAGTTTTTTTGTCATAGCTTTGGTGGCATAAAATTGGACAGATTGGCAAGTCCCCCAGTAAGTGTAACACACAGTAGAATTTCGGGGTTGTGAGGCTATAGGAAATATTCAGCTCATGTCACCTATTATTGAGTATCCTTGCTGATGGAGGTAGTCACCCTTCACTTATGCCATACATGGAAGTGTGTCTATGCAGGGGCAGAATGCAATAGATGGTGTTGAGTAATGTTTTTGTAGGTTATGTTAGAGTAAGTTAAACATTACTGCGATGGGATATATTTTTTTTTCCAATTTTGACAATCCACAGTTACCTGAGAAGAGAGAACAATTGAAGATCAGTCTTTATTCACTTACTTGTTCATTAGGAAAGTCTATGGGATATTCTCTTGGCTAATGATTGATGTGGGAGGGCCCATCACTGTGGCTAAGCTCATCAGTAGTCCTTAATAAATGGGAGCCTTTTAGGCTGTATTTAAAAAAAAATAGCTGAACGAGCCATGGGAAAAGTGGTGTTATGAATAATAAAGTCACCTATAGTCACATATATATGAATATTTAGTCACCAGGAAGTGGCAGTGAGTTTAAATTTAGAAGGAATAAGAGGAGGTGTGGTTTCATTGGAGAAAGTGGGCGTATCAACAAGGATGGGTTTGAGTTTTCAAGAAGCCAATGCAATGGAAGAACCTCTCTCTTTGCCTAAGGATCAATAGTTCTCTATTGCTCCAGTGATGGGGTCCCTCTCGTGATGATTGTCCAATCTTTTGAAAATGTAAGCAAGCCTCCAGTTAAATGCCGTGTTTTCTTCTTTTTCTTTTTTTTCCCATTTTTTATTAGGTATTTAGCTCATTTACATTTCCAATGCTATACCAAAAGTACCCCATACCCACCCACCCCCACTCCCCTAACCACCCACTCCCCCTTTTTGGCCCTGGCATTCCCCTGTACTGGGGCATATAAAGTTTGCATGTCCAATGGGCCTCTCTTTCCAGTGATGGCCGACTAGGCAATCTTTTGATACATATGCAGCTAGAGTCAAGAGCTCCGGGGTACTGGTTAGTTCATAATGTTGTTCCACCTATAGGGTTGCAGATCCCTTTAGCTCCCTGGGTACTTTCTCTAGCTCCTCCATTGGGAGCTCTGTGATCCATCCATTAGCTGACTGTGAGCAACCACTTCTGTGTTTGCTAGGCCCCGCATAGTCTCACAAGAGACAGCTACATCTGAGACCTTTTGATAAAATCTTGTTAGTGTATGCAGTGGTGTCAGCTTTTGGATGCTGATTATGGGGTGGATCCCTGGATATGGCAGTCTCTACATGGTTCATCCTTTCATCTCTGCTCCAAACTTTGTCTCTGTAACTCCTTCCATGCGTGTTTTGTTCCCACTTCTAAGGAGAGGCATAGTGTCCATACTTCAGTCTTCATTTTTCTTGAGTTTCATGTGTTTAGGAAATTGTATCTTATATCTTGGGTATCCTAGGTTTTGGGCTAATATCCACTTATCATTGAGTACATATTGTGTGAGTTCCTTTGTGAATGTGTTACCTCACTCAGGATGATGCCCTCCAGGTCCATCCATTTGCCTAGGAATTTCATAAATTCATACTTTTTAATAGCTGAGTAGTACTCCATTGTGTAGATGTACCACATTTTCTGTATCCATTCCTCTGTTGAGGGGTATCTGAGTTCTTTCCAGCTTCTGACTATTATAAATATGGCGGCGATGAATATAGCATGTGTCCTTCTTAGCAGTTGGGGCATCTTCTGGATATATGCCCAGCAGAGGTATTGCTGGATCCTCTGGTAGTAGTATGACCAGTTTTCTGAGGAACCACCAGACTGATTTCCAGAGTGGTTATACAAGCCTGCAATCCCACCAACAATGGAGGAGTGTTCCTCTTTCACCACATCCACACCAGCATCTGCTGTCACCTGAATTTTTGATCTTAGCCATTCTGACTGCTGTGAGGTGGAATATCAGGGTTGTTTTGATTTGCATTTCCCTGATGATGAAGGATGTTGAACATTTTTTCAGGTGCTTCTCTGCCATTCGGTATTCCTCAGGTGAGAATTCTTTGTTCAGTTCTGAGCCCCATTTTTTAATGGGGTTATTTGATTTTCTGAAGTCCACCTTCTTAAGTTCTTTATATATGTTGGATATTAGTCCCCTATCTGATTTAGGATAGGTAAAGATCCTTTCCCAATTTGTTGGTGGTCTTTTTGTCTTATTGACGGTGCCTTTTTCCTTGCAGAAACTTTGGAGTTTCATTAGGTCCCGTTTGTCAATTTTCGATCTTACAGCACAAGGAATTTTTCCCCTGTACTCATATCTTCAAGGCTTTTCCCCACTTTCTCCTCTATAAGTTTCAGTGTCTCTGGTTTTATGTGAAGTTCCTTGATCCACTTAGATTTGACCTTACTACAAGGAGATATGTATGGATTGATTCGCATTCTTCTAAATGATAACAACCAATTGTGCCAGCACCAATTGTTGAAAATGCTGTCTTTCTTCCACTGGATGGTTTTAGCTCCCTTGTTGAAGATCAAGTGACCATAGGTGTGTAAGTTCATTTCTGGGTCTTCAATTCTGTTCCATTGTTCTACTTGTCTGTCTCTATACCAGTATCATGCAGTTTTTATCACAATTGCTCTGTAGTAAAGCTTTAGATCAGGCATGGTGGATCCACCAGAGGTTCTTTTTTCCTTGAGAAGAGTTTTTGCTATCCTAGGTTTTTTGTTATTCCAGATGAATTTGCAAATTGCTCCTTCTAATTCGTTGAAGAATTGAGTTGGAATTTTGATGGGGATTGCATTGAATCTGTAGATTGCTTTTGGCAAGATAGCCATGTTTACAATGTTGATCCTGCCAATCCATGAGCATGGGAGATCTTTCCATCTTCTGAGATCTTTTTTAATTTCTTTCTTCAGAGACTTCAGAGACTTGAAGTTTTTATCACACAGATCTTTTACTTCCTTAGTTAGAGTCATGCCGAGATATTTTATATTATTTGTGATTATTGAGAAGGGTGTTGTTTCCCTAATTTCTTTCTCAGCCTGTTTATTACATAGTACTTGAAGAAGGAGACAGAGCAATTCAGCAACAAAAGGAGATCAAGTGGATATAAATTGGAAAAGAGGAAGTAAAAATATCACTTTTTGCAGATGATATGATAGTATATATAAGTGACCCTAAAAATTCCACCAGAGAACACCATAACCTGATAAACAGCTTGGGTGAAGTAGCTGGATATAAAATTAACTCAAACAAGTTATTGGCCTTTCTCTACACAAAGAATGCCTTGTTTTCTAATAGTTGCCGTCACCAAATGTGTCTCTTCATAGCAATAGAACAGTGGCTAAGACAGTGGCAAGCCAATAAGCAGTGTTTGCTGTTACTGACTCAACTTCCTGTTTTGTCTTCCTCGGTGACAATCTGTATCCTTTATTTCCAAGTTATTTTTTATTGTAGTATTCTACATGGTGATAAAGAAGAAAACTAGAACAATTACATCTAAGGTAGGTACATGAGTATATCTTATCTCTGAGTAAAAATAAAATGTCTACACATTATTATTTGTGGTTATAAGACAAGTGACATTGGCACTGTTAGACATTTTTTCCCTAAGAATACCTTACTGTTTTTTATTGTTGTAAGGATTCACCATGTCCAAAGAGCAAATTCCATAGCAAAGGTTTTATTCAGCTTATACTTCCACATTGCTGTTTATCACCAAAGAAGTTGGGACAGAAACTGAAACAACACAGGATCCTGGAATCAGAGGCTCATTCATAGGCTATGGAGTGGTGATGCTTATTGTCTTGCTCCTCTAATCTTGCTTAGCTTGCTTTCTTAAAGAACCCAGGACTACCACCACAAGGATGTCAACACCCACAATGGAGTGGGTGCTCTCCCATCAATTAAGAAAATTCCTAACAGCTGGATCTTATGGAGGCATCTTCTCAACTGAGGCTCCTTCTCTTTGAAGACTCTAGATCTTGTCAAGTTGCTATGAAACCAGTGTGGCATTCTAAATATAGTTGGCCTATGAGGAGGTGTGGCTTTGTAGGAGTAGGTCTGGCCTTGCTGTAGGAAACATATCACTCTGGGGCTTTAAAGCTCTACCAGTGTGGAAGAGACCCTACTGTATGCAAAATACATAGTTTTTCCTCGAAGCATTTGGATGAAGGTGCATAATTCTAAACTTCCTCTCCACCACCATGTCTGCATTGACAGTGCCATATTTTCTGCCTTGATGATCTTGGAATGAACCTCTGAACGTGTAATGAAATGTAGAAAAGCCCTAATGAAATGAGTCTCTTATGAGTGGCCTTGGTCATGGTGTCTTTTCACAGCAACTAATCTCTAACTAATAGAATCAGTTACTGCAGAAACTCACAGATAATAAAATAAATCAACAATCGAGATTATTATCAAGTGCTAAAGCATGCAAACATATTCTAGAGAGAAAAACTGTTATGAATGAGTCTATGGTATGCCTGTCTCAAAAAAGAAAAAGAAAAAAAAAGTAAGAAGGACCATTTCACAGTCATATCATCAATATTGATTGCCTCACTGTGTGAAATAGACAAGAAATGGATTAACATTAGATGTCAACCACTGCGTAAATGGCTTAAAACGAGAGCGAGAGAGAGAGAGAGAGAGAGAGAGAGGGTGAGAGAGAGAGAGGGTGATAGAGTGAGAAAGAGAGAGAGAGAATGAGGAGAGAGAAAAAATGAGAGAGAGTGAAAGAATGAGAAAGAGAGAGAAAGAATGAGAGAGAGATAGCCTGATGGGTTTTTGATACTTCGAGCCTCAGTGGCCAATATCCTCAGAAAATTACAAGCTGATAAGGAATTAGTTGAAGAACAATACCTTTTGGGTCATTTTCAAACTTCTGTATCTCCATGGAATACCCCATTTTTTTTTATCAGAAAGATGCATTTTCAATTAAAAGTACCTTCCTTGAAATTTTGATCTTATTTTTGGTACAAAGGACTCATAATCTACTTTTTTAAAAGAATCATATTTCCAAGTGGTGGTGGCAAACACCTTTAATCCCAGCACTCGAAAAGCAGAGACAGGTGAATTTCTAAGTTCGAGGCCAACCTGGTCTACAGGGTGAGTTCCAGAACAACCGTGGCTACACAGAGAAACACTGTCTTGAAAACTGAGAGAGAGAGAGAGAGAGAGAGAGAGAGAGAGAGAGAGAGAGAGAGAGAGAGAGAGAGAGAGCGTTTCTATACAGAGAACAAATATGAAAGGTTTTCAAACTGACTTTCATTTTCCAAGTATGGTAAGAACCCTAGAGTTAGTAACAAAGAACACAGAACACAACACATAGCAGACAAAAGTACAAAGCACACTCAAATAGAAAGAAAGGCATCAAAATAGTGAATGTGAGTACCTTTTTAATGGAGCACAAACACTCTCCCATTCTCCATGAGATCCCAATAAAATCCCTGTTGTCTCCAAAGACTTTGAGTAGGAATTCATCCAGTACCCTTTCTCTTCTATTTGGGTAGAGCTGACTCAAACCTGCAAGGTCCAGGACAGAAAAAATAGACCCCCTCATCCAATTTGGTATGTGTGTTTCCAGGTAGTGTTACAGATCCTCACATGCTTAGACCACTAAAATAGAGCACATCTATTCTACCACAGTTACGGAAGGCAACATTGTAAAAATCAAGGGGCTGGCTAGTTTTCCTAATTGCTGGCACTGTGGTTGGCAACCTGTAGGTTGCTAGTCCTTGTGACAAATTTCACAGGAGTTGTCTAAGACTATCTGTATGTCAGAAATGTATGTTACAATTCATATCAGTAGGACATTTCAGTTATGAAGCAGCAAAAAATATTTTTACGGTTGGGGCACCACACAGCATAAGGAAGTATATATATGAAGGAACTGCAGTATTAAAAAGGTGGAGAACCACTCTCTGGAACTTTGAAAACTGAAGCATCATGTGCCTCCCAGACTGTCTTTGACATGAGTCTGAGATATACTTCTGACTCTGATCTTCTTGCTACCTTTTGTTTCTTGTGATCATATGGGGTTAACCTATTCAACATGTTCAGAATTCATTTTGTGAAACAATGTGCTCTAGTATATTTAGGACAGAGCTGTCTTTGGGACCAGTCCTCTTCTGTATGCCTGTGTGTCATTCATTTTCTCTTTATTTGTTTATTGTTTTTTGTTTTTTCGAGGCAGGGATTCTCTGTTTAGCCCTGGTTGTCATGGAATTCAATCTGGAGATCAGGCTGGCCATGAACTCATAAATTTGCCTGCCCCTGCCTCTGCCTCCCAAGAGCAGGGATAAAAGGTATGCACCACTACACTGTCTTCCTTTATTTATCATTCTGCTATTACCTTATTGTGTCTAGGTGGTTGTTTTCAATCTATTTTATTTTATTTTATTTTATTTTATTTTATTTTATTTTATTTTATTTTATTTTATTTTATTTTATTTTATTTTATTTTATTATTTTATTTTATTTCATTTCATTTCATTTCATTTTATTTTATTTTATTTTATTTTATTTTATGAGGTATTTTCTTTATTTTCATTTCAAATGTTATCCCCTTCCCTGGTTTCCCCTCTGAAAACCCACTATGCCATCCCTCCTCTCAGTAATCAACAAAATACCCACTCCTACTTCCTAGTCCTGACATTCCCTTACACTGGTGTATAGAGCCTTCTCTTGAACAGGAGCTTCACCTCTCACTGGTGTCCAAATAGGCCATTCTCTACTACATATGAAGCTGCAGCCATGGGCCCCGCCCTATGTACTCTTTGGTTGGTCTTTTTTTAATTGTATATTTTCTTTATAAACATTTCAAGTGATGTCCGTTTTCAGTTTCCCACCCTTCCAGAAACCCTCTATCCCATCCCCTCCCCACTGCTTTCATGAGGGTCTTCCTCCATCTGGATACCCATTCCCACATCGCATTGTGGTGGCTAGCATGGTTACCTCTCTGTCTCTTCATCATTCTAAAGCATATTGGTGATCCTGTGGATGATGGGGAAAAGAACACTGGATTCTGAGCATTGCAGAGTACCATCCAGTACATCAATCTCAAGCCACACGTGGGTACATCTTCCTCAAAAGTATCTTGTCCTGTACATAGCAGCTAGTTGGCTATTTGTGTACCTGGGCCAAGATTGAGGTGTCTGCTACCTGCACAAGCACTTCCCAATACAATTTGGGGATCATCTGTGCCAGGAAGTCAGGGTTGAACTCCACAGGGTTTTTGAGGATTTCAGTGGCCTGCAGGCTCAGACAGAACACTTGCATGCCCACACCCCACACATGTGAGTTTAGCAGGTTGTAGATTAGCAGTTTCACACTGTCACATTGGAGTTCTTGACAGGACTTATTTTTTTCATCATTAATTTAGTTATCTATTTACAATTTAAATGATAACTTCCTTCACAGTTTCCCATCAACAAATCCTCATTCCAATCCCCCTCTCCTCCCTTCTCTTTTGAAAAAGATTAGTTTGTGTTATTCTTCCACATCACACTCCATCACTGAGTGAAATCAGGGCAGGAAACCATGTAGGATTATAGGCAGGGTACATGGAGCAAGGTTGCTTATTGGCTTGTTTCTCAACACAGTTTTCTCAGCTTTTCTACTTAGAAAATTTAAAAATGCCTTTTAACTTTTATTTTAATAACATATATGTGTATATAAAAATGTTTTGTTTGCGTGAATGTCTGTGGGCCTTTTTTGTCCAGGGTTCACAGAGTCCATAAGAGGGAGCTTGGTCCCTTGATATTGGAGCTTCATGTGGCTGTGAGCTGCCACCTGAGTTCTGTGATTCAAATCCTGACCTTCTAAGAGAGCAGCCAGTTCTCTTAAACACTGAGTCATTTTTCAAACACTACCCTCAGGTTGCTTTCTTATATATTTTATCACCATCTTTGCAGAGATAGCACCACTCACTGAGTACTGGATCCTCTCCCATCAACTGTTAATCAGCTGTCTCATGTGAGACTATGCCAGGGTCTAGCAAACACAGACGTGGATACTCACAGTCAGCTATTATATGGATCACAGGGCTCACAATGGAGGAGCTAGAGAAAGTACACAAGAAGCTAAAGGGATCTGCAACCCTACAGATGAAACCACATTATTAACTTATCAGTACCCCGGAGCTCTGGACTCTAGCTACATTTGTATCAAAAGATGACCTAGTCAGCCATCACTGGAAAGAGAGGCCCATTGGACAACCAAACTTTATATGCCCCAGTACAGGGGAACGCCAGAGCCAAAAAATAAATGGGAATTGGTGGGTAGGGAAGTGGGGAGGAGGGTAAGGGGAACTTTTGGTGTAGCATTGGAAATGTAATTGAGGAAAATACATAATAAAAATATTTTAAAAAAAAGAAGGACTGAAGCATCTAAAAAAAAAAAAAAAAAGGGAAAATATCGAACAGTCAAATCAGACCCAGAACGACACAAATTGCATATTTTCACCTATGTATGGAGTTAGCTTGTAAGGTTTATATATGTTTGTTTTTCATTTAGGGTAACAAAGATGAGCTATCTAGTAAGGAACCATAAAGAAGGAGGAGCTCTTCCAAGGAAGGGGAAGTAGAATAGAGTGGTATAAAGGAATGAAGAAGACACTAAAATAGGAGGGTTAAATGTGGAGGGAAATATCAGGCCAAGCATCTGAGACTAGAAATGTCATAAAACACTAAGTGAAAATCTGCCATCATAAATTTTGTTAAATAACCACAGCAGTAAAATGACTTCTCATGAATCCTAATGGCTCCACCCATATGTTAGTATATATGCCTCAGCCTTCATCAGAGGTGAATTTCCTACAAAACTGGTAATAATCACAGAAAGACACAACTGGACAATGCACAGAGAGTGAGAGACTCAGAGAATTAAAGATTAAAGAGGATGCCTTTATCAAGCACTCTCCTTCAAGAATCAGGAATCTATGCAAAGAAAAGTCAGAAAAACAATCCTGACCAGAGGTAGAGATAATGGATAGTATCAATGAATTGTATCATGGGTATTCCATTTTTTTGCCTAATATACACTTAAGAATGAGTGCATATTATGTGTGTTCTTGTTTTTGGGTGATGTTCTATAGGTATCTGTTAAATTCATTTGGCCCATATATTCTGTTAGTTTCACTGTGTCTCTGAGTTCGATGGTAGGAGGATAAACAGGGACATGGATACTTTCAGGTCACATAAAATGGAAAATTTAAAGAAAATTTTCTAAGAAAACAAATAAACATGGCTATAGCCTCATCTAATGTAGACAGATCCAATTTGAGGTTCCCTCTTCCCAGGTGACTTTAGCTTCATGTCAAGAAGGCAAACACTTACTAGCACACACAGGTTAACCTAAAAGCATTACACCAATGAACTAAGATATTATGTGGACGTTCCATGGCATAAATTTCAGAAAGACATAATTTTTTACAGTTTATCTCAGCTTTAAAGTGTAAATCCACAAAGGAGGGCCATGGTCCAGTGCTGTTCTCAATAGACAGCTCCTGATTTTCTAGACTCACCTCTTATATTAATCTGTGAAGTCAACTCACAATCTCACATTTCTTCTGCACAGCATTAGAGATGCCAATTAAAACTAGACTTTGGAAGTATATTAATAAGTTGGCCTTATCTTCATATTCCCTGCCCTTAATCATGGGAAACTCGCCCAGACTAGATGTCTCAGCCATTCTCACTGACAGTTTTCCTGGTAAATAGGTGGTTGAGAGAAAGAAATTATTTTAAGACCCAACCAGTTTAGATTATCAGGATATTTGAAATGAAGCTGACATCATTTGGCACAAAAAATAAAGAGAGTCTCCTGTTTTGTGGAGAACTGAGAGAGAATTAGGGACTGGGGCCAGGAGGGTAAGTGACTATCCTTAAGGAGAGTCAGTCCAGACCTGGAGGCTGGGTCTGACAGCATGCAGAGGAGTGCAGTTCAATTCCCTGCAGCTTCCTGGAAGGAGCACTGTTTCTCTTCAAAATGTGACAGGGATGGCACCCACAAGGGGGCAGAATGCAGTGGTGTTCTAGACTTCTTTTGAGTCATCATGGTACTGATTACCACTCTTTCACTTGCTATTACAGATGAGCAAACTCAATAGGGTGACAAGTAAGATCTGCTGACACCAGAATCTCTAATTGCAAAACCCTTACAGAAAATGCCAGCTTGCCTCCATGCTTGGAATAAAAAGAAAGGATTGGGCTCACAGGACTAAGCATCCTCTGACTAGCTTTTAGAGAAGAGGCTGCACTGAAGTCCAAAATTGAGACTTTGGTGTTTACTGAGAGTTTAAAAGCTAAGAACCTGTAACATTTGCTCTGTGGTACTGAAAAATATTGTTCTGAAAAGTGTATGAGAACATAAAGATGAACATGTAGCTTAAGGAGCACCATTACCCTGATAGAACATCAGGCACCTGACATTCATTTAATACACAGAAATACCCTCCAAATCCCCCCAAAAAAACCCTCCTCAGGTGTACATTACAAGTTTCTGCTCCGGCTCATAAGATACAAGTCTTCAAGAAAACACAATATGGCACTAGGCAGAAAAAGAAGTCATTTATTGATTAAGTTGCCTTATTAACAAAAAATATCAGCAATGGGTTGATGTTGCTTAGCACCTACATAAATTTGGAGTAAATGGAAATAAAATTTCCGTAACAGATCAGGAGTACAATAAAAACATTATAATGTTACTGTAATATGGAGAGAAATAACTAGTGTTAAAGAATTCAAAACCCTGTCTAAGCTAGAGATGTGACTCGATGGTAGTGTTTGATTTGCATACATGCTAAACACACCACCAGAAAAGAAAAACAAAACAGACACCAAAAAAAAGATACTCACAATTCAGTTTATCTGTTTGTTGTGAGTAAATCCACAGCAAATATGAATGGATAACAACACAGGAAGGTATTATGCACAGGACGTCACACACACTCATCCTAATGCACACACACACAAACACACACACACACACACACACACAAGGAAAAAGAACACAGAAGAAAAAAGAACAGTCTAGTCAGGAAGCTATTGAAAAGAGTCCTTTAAAACTTATGATAAAGAAGATAAAGTGTATTTCTTCACAATTGGTGGTTTCTGGTGGACAGTAATTAAGGATTCATTTTTATAGTTGGTGTTTGATATTTTCAAAGATCTTCTTTTTATAACCCCTAATGCTAGATAGGACAGAAATAAGGGTAGATTAGAGAGAGGAATTAGAAAATCTCTGAACTTAATTTCTTTCCTTGTTCTTCTCCTTTAATTATGGCTACTAACAAACCACAACCAACTTGTGTAACCAACCACCAACCACCAGACTAAAAGTCCAAGTTTTGACAATAAATCTTGTGCAAAGTTAATGCAGCAGAAGTTCTTCACTAATGGATGTTGTGAGTATGTAAATATAGTATTCCACCAAAGACTTACTAACTCTGATTTCTATACTTCTTGCAGTCAGCTGTTTACTATTTTAATATTAGTCATACTTGTTCTGTGCAGTGCCATGTGTGTTGATGAAAATAATTTTCATCTGGGGAACACAAATGAAATGCAAATATTGTGTGTAAATCTCTGTTAGTGTTGCTTCATGAACATGTTTTATCCATGGAGTTACAGTACTAATGCTCTGTGCATGCAGTATACTGTGTCTGTGATGATAAAGAGTCTCACCGGCGAGAACACACACATACAGGACACACTCAGATCCTTCTGCAGCATAGCTTTAATCCATCTCAAGAGAAAGATGATTAGCTTTTGGGGGAGGAGGCTTAGAACACAGGAAACTCGGTCCTTAAATAGACCACAAGAATTGTTAGAGACATATTTCACCCTAAGGGCTGCTCACTATTAGCCCATATGACGCCACAGAACAGGAAGGGCACAAAGAATGGAAAAATACCCCAGCACATACACAGACTATTTCTTTACCAGTTAGAACAACGGATGTCAGCGCCATCTTGTAATGGAGATTGAAAGGGCAGCTCCTCACAGTATACATTCAGTGTACATAGCTAGATATTCCTATTTAGTATTTTATGATATACTATATATAACATACAGTGTATACTTAGAAGATGAATCCAGTACAGGATTTTTAAAAAGTTGTGTGAGAGCTTTGTGATAATATATATATATATATATATATATATATATATATATATATATATATATATATTCATATATCTTAATAGACTTGGCTGAGTTTCTGAAGCCATTTATGTGTTCTTTTCCAATGAATCATAATTTCCTTTTATTCTGTGACTGGGAGAGACAGATTTATTATAAGAAAGAAAACCATTAGCCTGGGATCTCTCCTATTATAAGTGTTTCTTGGGTCTGGGTGGCCAATTAGACAGAAACCATGTCTTGGTATACTGGTTGTAATCTGAGAAATTTGTTGCAACCAATCACTCCATCTCTCAGGACACTTGAGTTAATGTAACTTCCTAAAAGGTCTAAAAATTAGAAAGACACACACTAGGTGCATGCACACCACACATTGTGACTCTGTCTCTGATTCTGAATCTCCCTTTGACTGTCCCTGTGACTCTGCCTGTCCTTCCTTTTCTCCTTCTTCATTCTCTATCTCAGCCTGTTTCTCAACCTCAGCATCTGTGTCTGCCTGTGTTTCTTCCTTTTCCTCTTCTTTTGCTTGTGCAGCTGCCTATTCATTAGTGCTGAGATATCATGCAGAATAATGTAGTTTTAGAACTGATCTACTGTGGAATTTGTTTTACATCAACACTAGGTGCCTCTCTACCTACTACTAAAACCATTTAATTGATTTTGAATCTTCAATATAATCATAGATGTATCCAAATTCATAGGGCAACAATTGCTATGTAACTGTCTGATGCTCATCGGTCACTCCACTGTTTTGAACAAAGTTTTTTAGTCAGAAGTTTAAGCACAGGCAGATAACATTATTGCAAGCATACAGTCCTGTCTTGATTTCAATGAGATAAAAATTGGGACCCAAAACTACCAAATGATGTAATGGATTCCTTCTCTTCTCAACTTTCAGGTTTTAAACTGTGTTATCTAGGGAAGTCTGGACAACACCTTAATCAGAGCTGGTAAGTGGAGACAGGAACTGAAGCAAAGACTATGGAAGAACTCTGGCTTACTCCCCTCCAGGTCATTGGGATGTGGGGTCCTAGGTGGTTTAAAACAGAAAAGAAAGAAAAAATAAGTATCAAATATATCAAAATTTTTGACCTACATCCACATTTTGAGGTCCTCTCATAATAGTATGTGTGATCATTTGGAAATCAACTTTTATATGGCAATTGGTAAACTGTAGAATTTTCATTATTTCTATTTTATGAATGTTTTACCTGAAGGGGTGTGTCTGCTGCCTGTGCACTAAACTGGACCGTGTAGAGATCAGAAGTTAGATAGTATCAGATCCCCTGAAACAGCACTTACCTGTGGCTGTGACAAACAAGATGGGCCCTGGTAATTGAATCCTGGAACCTGTGCACAGGGGCCAATGATCTTATACTCTAAGCCATGTACCACCTCCCCATTTTCTCATGAGCGAAAAATGGTGTAGGAACGCAACCTTTCTCAAAAGGTCCAAATTCATCTAAGAGTAAATTAATTCTTATAAGGCTCTCTTAAAAAATCACCACCACTACAACAAGAAAAAAATAGATAAAGAGAGAGAAATCTGAATAGGATGTTTGTGATCTGTGGTGAATTCTAACCAAGAGTAAGCTAATACACTATATAAAGCTGTACTGAGAAGCATTAAGAAGGCAGGTATCTCACTCTGACCAGGGCTAAGGTTGTTTTGACTTTATTGGCTTTATTCTTCTGGAGATTTTTGTCAGGAAAGGCGACCTTTTACCAGACCACAACAGGAAACCTTCCATATGTCTCCTTTGGTGTCTGGGCATAGGATATGTGAGATGCAACAAGACTGATTAAAGGTCATGTTCCCTAGATTTGAAACTGTTTCCAGGAATACGATGATATACACAAGGTCAGCTCCAGAATACATAGCATCAGGTCTTTCTTGGCCAATTCAAAATTGGAGCCAAAATCTCAAGAGACAATGTATGTGTTGGACAGACTTGCTGCTATCACACAGGTCGTGGCTTCAATTTCCAGCAATTACATTGTGACTGTTTCTCTGTCTCTCTATCTGTCTCTCTGTCTCTCTGTCTCTCTGCCTCTCTCTCTTTCCTTCTAACTTCCCCACTCTCTGTATTGCTATCTCTCTGTATCTCAGTCTCAGTCTGTGTTTCTCTCTTTCCCTCTCACTCCCTGCTCCCCCTTTCTTTCTCATCCTCCCTGTAATTCCAGCAGCATATGCGGCTGTATCCTCTTCTGTCCTCTGATGTATTACATATATGAAGTGTCCATGCAAACTGTAATGTTCACAAACAACTATATCTGCCTTCACAGATTGAAAAAATAAATAAATAAATAATGTCTAGATTAGGAGTTTCAATCATCTGTGAAAGGTAGGAGAGAGTGATCACTGTGTGTCACCTCATTTAGAAACAGAGTACCCAAGGAATAGAGCCTACTCCCCACACCCATGGAATGAACACCACATGCAAGAGGAGAGATTTTGGAAGAGGAACTCATTCCTGGTCTTTCCAAGAGGTGTGCTTTGGTGGGTGAGCACATCAACAGAACAGAGTTCTCACAGCATGTAATTGCCCCCTCCCACCAGAAACCAAAGTCACCTTGGTGGGACCAGGAGCAGTTCACCTGCCTCTTCAGGTTGCTTTTGTTTAACTGCCTTTGGAGACAACAGTTGGAGCTGCTGCTACCTGCTGGAAAGTTGGCTTCTAATGGAACAATTCATTGGTCTGTAGAATTCAAACAATTTTGGACCCTATGAAAATAATGGATTGTCCAAATGCTCCCGGACTGAGAATCTTGGGGAAGCTCTAGGGTTTTTCTTAATCTGCAATGTCATTTAGACATTAGAGCAAGCAGAGATGATTTGCTCCTTCTCTTAGGCAATCAGATTTTATCCTGGAAGACAACCGTTGTGAGCCTTGAGAGGGTTTGCTGGAGGAGAAGGGATATTGCCAGTGCTCTACCCAACCTGCAAGGCACACAGCTAGACATTGTTCCCTCTGATGCATAGAAGTGTCTGATGGTATTAGATGGGATTCTTGCTGAGGACAGAATCTGAGGAAAGGTTCCTGGTAGAGAAATGAAGTGCAGTTATACAATCTAGAAAGTATATACCATTGATCATCGTGAGCCTGAAACAGAAAGCACCAAAGCATTGGACCTAATGTATGATTGGTGAGACAGATTGAAGAGATTTTGTTTGTTTTGAATTCTCTGTATAGGTATGGATACATTGTCTCAGGGGAAGGGGGAGTGTGGATTCCCTGTGGTTACTAAAATAGAAGGAGTTGTAAACAGCCTATGGAAATGTGGCAAGTCCAAGTGTATGCTGTGCATGAGCTGCCAGTGTTCAGAAATGCTGAGCCATCACTTCAGATTCAATAAGATATTTAAAGAAGAAAACCAGAAGAAAAAATTTAAGGGGACTGTTGTGAATTTTAATGAGACATTTTTAATTGATTTTACTGATTTATATAATATATGCCAAATGGTGTGTCCAGTCTTTTAAACATGGCTTGATTGTTCCTTTCAAAGTATCTTGATTATTACTCCCAGAGACAGGATTTACAATCTGTACATTCAAATTCTTATTTGTACTTCCCAATTCTTCCCTGTTTCTTTTGTTTTTCTTCTCTGGAACTGGATATTTCTGTATAGTCCTAGATTTTTGTGCTTTCCTGTGCAGATCAGCAGAGAATTCATCTCTACCTGGTTTTGATTCCCATATCCTGAGATTAAAGTCCTTTCTAAGCAGATCTCAACACCTTTTTAAAAATTTTCTGTCTCACAGTTCTTGAAGAAAAGATGGGGGAGCAGAGAAAATTTCACCCCAAACAATTGGCAATTAGTGGCTGCAGGTGTGAGGGCCAGTTTTCTTCATAGATTTGGCTCCTCAGAGGCTGCCCATGTTCCAGTGGATGTTTTTCCCTAACCCCACATATGTAGTCAGCACTAAATTCACTCAGTGGTCTTTATTAAATTGTGCATGGAATTAAGGCTAAAAGTGATACAGGAGAAATGGAGAGCAATTCAAGGAGGAGAAGATGGGGATGGATTTACTCAAACTCATTATGTTTATGTACAAAGTTCTTCAGCAAAACATTTAAAACTAAGTAAGTAAGTAAATAAGTAAATAAGTAAGTAATAAGCAAGCAAGCAAGTAAGTAAAAAATAAATATATGAGTAAATAGACAAATATATTTTTATGCAAGCTCACGTGCAATAGGCATGAAAGTGTGTGTGTGTGTGTGTGTGTGTGTGTGTTTGTGTGTGTGTGCATACATGCATACAGGAGTGTTTGCAGGTATGTAGCAGTTTGATGATTAGAATATCCTTGGCCCATGGGAAGTGGCACTATTAGCAGATGTGGCCTTGATCATTGTGTAGGCTGGCTTTTATCTAGTGCTCAAACTCTGCCCAGTGATGAAGAGAGATGCTTTTCCTTGCTGCTTTGGCCACAAGCTTCCTCCTGTTTGCTTTCAGATTAAGATATAGAAAACTTCTTTCCTTCTACATTACCCCTTCTACCTGGATGTTGCCATGCTTCCCACCATGATAATAATGTACTGACCTGACCCTCTAAAACTGTAAGACAACCTCTATTAAATTTTCCTTTATAAGAGTTGCCTGAGTCATGGTGTCTCTTCACAGCAATGAAACCCTATCAAACATAGGCAGAATCTTAGCCTGATTTTTAATGTTTTCAAGATGATTACAGCCAACATGCAAGCATAAAGTAAAGATGATGAAGGAGTCTTATTTTCACATTGTTTCTGTATGTTTGAATGGAAGCTGGGGATTGGAAGAATTGGAGAGTGATGGAAAGGAGAAAGTAAGAATGCAAAGACCTGTTTGGATCCTGCCACTTGCTTTTGCATTCAATATTTCAAATTTTAAAACAACAACCAACAACAATAACAAACAATGACAGGACGCCCATATAACAGACTCAGAGAGAAGAAACCAAAGGACATTACCTACTTGTACCTCACTTTCCAACTAATGTCTGGTGTATTGAGCCGATGGATTTTGCTGTCAAACCCTGATGATTAATTCCTAGATTGGATCCACTAACACAATGATGAATGAAACTGTGGCCAATAGGGACAGACTATTTTTTTTTAATCCAGTACAATCAAACCAGTAGGGAAATAACAAGCACAACTCACATATATGTATATTTGTTTTTTCACACTTACAATTGGAATTGTTACTATATATCCCGGTTCTTTGCATTTTATCTCCATTAGTGTGTTGTTTTCACTCCTCACTTCCTACATAGAAAACTGCTTCTTTTACACTATGTTTCATTTAGGGTGCACAATGGAAGCTAAAGACTAACTCCATCCAATTACAAAGGAGGGCGTTCTGTCCTTTTTCCTGAATTGAAATGAAAGTATTTTCAAAAAGTATTTTACACATGCCTGGTTCAGTTTCTTTAAGATTGGGTGTGAAATTTCCCCACAGTCTCAGGTGTCTCAAACTAGTGGAACAGTCTAGCAAGTTTGTGGAACATTTGGGACTGTTCCCTAGCAGAAATAGGTTACTTTGGCATAATTGAGGGAGCTGGCTATTTCTGACCTAACTCTTGGCTGCTTATTCCACAAAAGTGTAAGAAGGCCCCATGCTGGCCCTCAGTGAAACAGATCAACATTTTGTTTCCTGCCATGCTGTCCCAGTCATGACAGGTTGTCCCTGGTGAGTGTGTGCTCTAAATATTTCTTCTTGGACATTGATTGTATCAGGAGTTTTGACCCCTTGATATAAAAATAATTATTGTAATTGTAATCTCTGCTTGTGTGTTTTGTGACACTTAGAATGCTGTCAATTTTGCCTACATGAATTTTTACTGTGTGTTTTTTTCTTTCATATTTAAAATTGTTCTCAATTTTCATAAGAGTTTCAGCAAAACCTTCACATTTAGGGACACAATCTTCCAAATGGCTACTCCTCTGGATCTCAGTAAATGGGAATGTTCCATAGCTTCATGGCCTGAGTGAGAATTGTCAATTGTCTCTATTTCCATTTTTAGATCATGGATGGTTTTGTTCTGCTCCTTCACCTGTTTGATTGTGTTTTTCTGAATCTATTTAACAGATTTTTGTGTTTCCTCTTTAAGGACTTCTACATGTTTATCTCTGTTCTCCTGCATTTCGTTAAGAGAGTTACTAATGTCCTTCTTAAAGTCCTTCATCATCACTATGAGAAGTGACTTTAGATCCATGTCATACTTTTAGGGTGTGTTGGGGTATCCACTTGATATGGTGCAAGTGTTGGGTTCTGATTATTCCAAATAACTTTGATTTCTCTTGCTTATTAACTTATGCTTGCCTCTCACCATCTGGATATCTCAAGTGCTACATGCCCTGGCTACATCAGACTGTCCTTCCTGTGATATTGGTTGTGTCATAACTCTTCAAAGTCTAGCTGTCTCTGTGATCCTGTTATTACGGTATACTGTGATTCTGAGATGCTGGGTGTGTCTGACATCCTGGGAGTCAAGCTGCCCTTGGAACCTTGAGATCCTGGTGTGACTAAGCTCCTAGGATCCTGGGATCCTCTGACCCTGGCCATGTTAGATCTTCAGGTAGTAGAGCTTCCTCTGGGTGTTATGGGGCTGGCTGCTGAGTTTGCATCCAAGGACTGCTAAGGGCCCTGTCCCAGACTGAATGGATGCAATCCATACCACTGGTCTGGTGGAGTTCCTGCATGCCTGTGTCTTTCTGGTACCCTCTACTCCAGGTGTTGGGGAATGATGTGTCTCCCTCTTGTCTGATCATCGGATCCTATGAATGTTAGATGTCTGGCAGTGGAGTTGCCTCCGGGTGTTATAAGGCTAGCTACAGAGTTTGCATGCAAGGTCTACTCAAGGTTTTGGCTCCAGAAATAAAATATTTTTTAAATGATGTTTCTTGTAAACTTACCTGTCTCCAAAAGTACCTGAAATATTTTTACAGGGATTGATTTAATCTCATAAATTGATTAAGGAAAAATGACATCTTGATGATTTTGATATATCCTAACAGGAAAAAAATAATGGACATCTCCCACTAAGTAAAAAATATTTCGGAAGCCAGGTGGTGGTGGCACACACCTTTTATCTCAGTTTTTAGAAGGCAGAGGTAGGCAAATCTCAGTTTGAGGACATTCTAGTCTACAAAGTAAGTATCAGAATTGCCATATATATTAATAATAATAATAATAATAATAATAATAATAATAATAATAATAATAATAAATGAAAAACACAGTATTGAAAATGAATGATAATTTTAAATTATGTACATATGTGCCACATGTCCCTGTGTACATATGTGAATACACTTAAGTTTTTTTTTTTTTTTTTTTTTACAATTAGATGTTTTCTTCATTTAGATTTCAAATGCTATCCCAAAATTCCCCTGTATGTTCCCCCAACCCTTCCCCTTACCCACTCACTCTTATGTCATAGGCCTGGCATTCCCCTGTTCGGGAGCATCGATAATAATGGGAACAGAGAGAAGCGGCTGAGCCTGGAAACCAGAGAGGGGGCTAATCATGGCTCTCAGTTAGCAGTTTAGTTTGTTTCAAGAAACAAATATACTTTCTATCAATGAGGTTTGTGAATGAACAGGAAATATTTTCATCTCTCAGAATGGAAGGTGTTTATTTTATAGTGTTTATAGATTTTTGGGACTATTTTATTATAAGCAATTAAAGCCAGGTAAGTTTTCACATACCTGTAATGGTACTAGCATGGAATGCTGAACCTCAACACTCTAGACCTTCCTGGAGAATACAAAACATACTAACTGCCTATCTCAAAAATCAAATGAAATGAAATAAAATTAAACCAATGTACCTTTGGTATTTGTATATCATCCCTTTGGAAACTAATAAGATAATGAATCAAAAAAATAAACTTCAATTATTTTATTAGTCATAAACATAATTAGAAATGAAAAGAAGGTTAAAAAATCAATACAGATAGGGGAAGGGAGAGACCTGTGTGGGAAATGGGACAAGAAGGAGAATAGAGGAATTTGATCAGGTACTGTGGTTGTGGGAAACAGGACTGAATTGATGAAGACCAGCGAAAAGAATGGAAACAGGCAACTTTGTGAAGGAGGAAATGAGAAAAGGCTCTAGAGTATACCAGAGACCTGGGATGTGAGAAACTCTCAGGAATTAAAAAAAAAAAAAGGAACATTAGATGAAATGCCCTCCAGTGGTGAGAGTGGAATTGTAGAGTTCTCCTCCCAGCAATCCTCTCCTGTATGTGTGTTGGAGGCCTCATATCAGCAGGTGCATTCTGTCTCTTTGTTGGGCCACAATTTCAGACATCTTGGGGGAACACTGTAATTGAGACAGGGATCCTACCAAAGGGATGCCCTCTTCTTTAATATCTTTCACCTCATTAATTCAACAAGGGTCAGATTCTTCAATCCATTGATTGGGTGAAAATATCTGCATCTGAATCATAAAGCTGCTATTTGGGTCAGTAGGAATATTTCTTAAACTTGTTGCAGTGGGTATAATAGCTAATAAATTTAAAAAAATCTCTAAAAATATATATTGTATATTGTAACAGAAATATAATGTTGGTTCTAAGGCCCCTGTTTGCATTCAGTTCAAGATACAGGCATTAATTTGTGTTTCTTATAATGATTGTGGGTAACCACAATAAGCTAAACCAAACCAAACCAAAAAAACAAACAAACAAACAAACAAAAAAACAACCTCTTCTATACATTGTCTCTTCTTCTACTGATTCACAAGTTGTTAAAGTCCATACTCTTTGACGTAACTACAGTTTGGAATTGTCCTCCCCCTAATCTGACTCAGAATAACAGTTTGCATGAGCTCAGATACCTTACTTTGTAATCTGAGTACATGTGTGATTTAGATAGTAGTTGATTGCTAAGAGAAAGCACAAACGGTGTAGGAAAGTGAATGAATGTTGCAGATGACATGTCAATATCATCCCCTTTGTAGGAGAGAATATAAGAGAATCTTTATTCATACTAAGTGTTAGAGGAATATATTGAGAGAGAGAGAAAGAGAGAGAGATATTTCATCACATAGAATAGAATATTGTAGAGCACTGATATCAATTTTAGTACTGATATTATATATAGCTTTTGCAGAAGACCTGCTTGCAGTACACAGCCTCTGTAGGTTTCTGAATTCAGATACTTGTAATATGAATGCTAGGATGACTGTACTTATGAAGAAATAATGAGCAAGTGTAACAGTCAGATGCAGATGTATGCAAACAACCAATGGACAGAATCTGCAGAACCATTGGTTTAATTTGAGAAAGACTGAAGGAGGCCGACAGGACCAGTTGTCTCAAATACTATGGACCTAGAATTCTCCCAAATGCTAGACAACCAAACAGGCAGCATATATGAACTATCAGAAGGTCTCTAAAACATACACAGAAAAAAATCTGCTTGATCTCTATTCAATCAGAAATGATGCACTAAATTCTCAACAAACTAGAGACACCAAGGTGTTTAGAGATCCGGTAGGATGGGGACTTGCCCTTGGAGACAGGGGATGGGCAGTAGATATGGGATATGGAACAGTAGGAAGGTGGACAATGAATGAATTAATTAATAAAAAATAATAGTGCCACATAATCAGGTCCCCTATACTCTAATTCTGCAATCGGAATCCAAGAAAACTCACATGTTCCCATAATAACATACTCAAAAAAATTAAATATATATAACTGAAATGTCATGATTTTCAACTTTATTTTACAAAGAAATTCACTGGAACAAAGATTTTCTTTGGTTGAACTCATTTACATGCATTTGCTCTCCTAGTGTACCGAAAATATAGGTTATTCTCCATATAAGAGGCCAAATATCTACTAACGTAGCTTTCATCTGGATACACTCCAATTTTATCTTTCATTAGAATGTAATCTGGATTCATTTGGACATAAATTAAATTTATATTTAACATTCACTTATTGGTGTAAGGTGGAGGTAAGGTAGAATATCAGGGTCATGTTGGTTTTCATTTCTACTGATGTGATCATTGATTTCAAAAAACAATACCCTGCTGGGGGCTAGAAAGTTGGCTCAGTGGAGTTCATGTATTCTCAGCACCTCTGTAAAATTCCAGACATGTCTATTCATATCTGCAACACTGTGGGGTGGAGACAGGTAGATATCCCAATAGTGTATTGGCCAGTCAAACTAGTCAAAATGGTGAGAGGGTTTCACTCTAAGAGAGCAAGTGTTGAAGATATTCTACTCATTACTTAACATATGTGTATGTGTGACATCAGACTTGGGAACAGACACTGCACTCATATAAAGACACTAATCACCCTACCATACCACCCATGAAACCTTGAGTTCCGCAGATCTATAACCCATGTGTCTCTAAGTATGAAATAGGAAGTTTTATATTCTCATTATCTTGTTAATCCTGTTTTCTGTCAAATGCTAGAAGCTAAACCAATGTATTCTCAGACTCTGGATGGTACGTCATAACTTTTGGTCTTTCTGGAATAGCAACCAACTATCAGCAGAGACACTTTTCAATTTACCCTGGCTTACAGGTTCAGAAATTCAGTCCATTATCATCAAGGTAGGAATATGGCAGGATCCTGGCAGGCATGTGCATTTGGAGCTGAGAGTTCTACATCTTCATCTGAAGGGTGCTAGGAAATGATTAGCTTTCAGGCAGCTAGGCAGAGGGCATTAAAGTCCATGTTCACAAAGATAAATTTCTTTCAACAAGGCCAAACTTACTTCAACAAGGTTATTAGCTCCCAGTAGTGCCACTCCCTAGGCCAAGAATAGTCAAAATATCAAATGTGTTTTTGAATGTTTGTGTTTGTGTTAGTTTGGGTTTTATTGCCATGAAGAGTCTCCAGGATCACAGTAACTCTTGAACACTTTGTAACTTGTTTTCAGAGGTTTACTCCATTATTATCATGAGTGGAAATATGGAAGCATTCAGACAGACACAATGCTAGAGAAGGAGCTGAGAGTTTTACATCTTGATACACAGGTAGAAGATGGAGACTGTGTGCCACACTGGGGACAGCTTAAGCATAGCCGATCTCAAAGTCCACAAGCACAGTGTTACATTTCCTCCAACAAGGCTACATCTACTCCAACAGGGTCACACATACTTCAAAAAGGCCACACCTACTAACAGTGCCACTCCTACTGGCACTATTTGTTCAGGACCTTTAAAAGTATTCTTAAAACTTTTCAATGGACAAAAGGTAACTTTAATGAAATAAGTACAGAATGATTGAAAAAATAAACTGGAATATGGATGTCTTGGTTACTGTTCTATTGATGTGAGACATGACCACACCAAATTATAAGATGAAATATTTAATTGCGGTCTTACAGTTTCAGAAGGCGACTCCAGGACATCATGGTAAACACCATGGCAACAGGCAGGCACACATGTGTAGAGCAGTATCTGAGAGCTCACATGCAATACTACAGACAACAAGCAGAGACAGAGAGAAACAGAGAATGAAACAGAGAGAGAGAGACAGAGATAGAGACAAAGAGACAGAGATAGAGAGAGAATGAGGAGAGATTAAGAATGAGAGAGAGAGAGCCTGATGGATTTTTGATATTTCAAAGAATAGTGACAAATCTCCTTTAATAAAAATTCAAATTCTAATTCTTTCTTAACATCTCACCACCTGGAAAACTAACACCTTTGAATATTTGAGCTTCTGTGGGCCACAATTTTTCAAACAACTAAAGTATGTAAAGGAAAATGAAATCTAGTAATAAGTGTCCATGTCACTTCATAGTATATTTTATATCATTACTTGTCTTTTCTCAGAGGTAAGGGTTATTTGCATAACAAGAGACTAATCAGTCATCACTATCACATAAGCCAAACGCATCCTAACCCTGCCAGATTTCTACTTGAATAATCACATTGACATTACTTATTTGTACGGAAACATAGCCCTTCTCCCTGATTTAGTTAAAAGTGTGGGACCTGTTGATGTGCAATTAATTTTGCTCACAATGGAGCAAAACAGAAGCCTATAGGATTGACTGTATTGTTCCTGAGAGCTGAAGATTTCACTTCCATTTAATACAATGTTATAAATATGATTTTAACACAAGCCTTAAATCACAAAAAAGCTTTGCGTTCATATTTTCATTATTTACAGATCATTCTATGCTATATAAAGGAACATAGAGGAGGAAAGCTGTTTGGAGTCACTGACACACACACTTAACTGAGGTTTCCTTTGCACAGTAAGAAGATATACCCATCATCTATATCTTGGGAGTTTGCTCCAGGAACTATAATGATATAAAGTCCTCAGGTTTCTAGTCTAAAACAACATTGCTTTTGAATATAAGCTATGCAAAATAACCTCTTGCATATTTTAATCATATTTATGTGAGTCTGCATAGAGAACTGTACAGGTAAGTTCAGAGGCTAGGGAAGGGTATAGTGTGATCTACTCTTTTCCTCCATAACTTATCCCCTTGTGACTGGGTTTCTTGCTGAGCTGGTAGTGAGGCTGGCTTTCAGGAAGCCACAGTCATCTTCCTGTCTCTGCCCCTCCCAAAATCATAAGCACTGGTGTTGTAGGTGAATGTTTGAACACACACATGGCATTGTCTCTGGGCCATATCCCCTGATCCTTCTTTATTTTAAATAATCTCTGGATTACTTTTGCACGTAATGTAATGTAAGTGCTATAAAATGAGTTGCTATTTAGGAGATTGAAATATAAGTGGTCTGTATATGTTCAGTACAGACATTGTATATTAAGAACTACATTAATTAATTCCTTGAGAACTTCATACAATTTTTTGATGGAATTCACTTTCCAATTCTCTTGATAACTCCTCCCAGACCAAAACCAGACCCATTCCCACCTTAATCATCCTCCCAAGTTCAAGTCTACTTTTCTCCCCTTTGATACAACCCAATTCAAATCAATTGTGTTGCCCATAAACTCTTGGACATGGGGCTACCAGTAGAGCATGGCAAACCTATCACATACAAAAGCCTTACCTTTGATGAAAACTGATTCTCCACCCTTCATCAATAGTCCATATATTCTCAGATGGGGATGATGGATAGTGATACCATACCACTTAGGGATGCAAGGAAGACTGGCCTGATTTTGTGCAGTAGAGACAGTGTCTCAGTGACCTCTCTGCCTTACAAGATTTCTACCATCTCTTCCATGAGGGTTCCTAAGACAAAGCTCCTCTACTGCTTGCCTCTTTCTGTGAGTATGTGTGTATGTACAAATGTGTCTATATTATACATGTCTCATTTTACATGCAAGTCAACACATAGTGTTGTTTGCAATCAACTGCTGGCACTATTTCACACTATGCAATATGCCTTGAGGCAGACTTGGTGGACTCCGTAACAGACAGAACGTAGAGATGGCTAGAAATCATCCCAATTAGTTGTAGTATAGGTGAAATTCACACTTTTGACCTACATTTCTGTGTTCACCCTATGGTTTTAAGATGCAGAGATGCGGGACAAAGACCCTTAAATTTCATTGCAATTTTGCTCTTCTTGAACTCACATTTATAAAAGCTCCTGGAGGTGCTGATGCTGTTTACCTGGACATTTTCCTTTTGGAACTGCTTGATAGAGATACCCTTAAAGAGACAGATAGATCCTATCACTTTGTGTAGCATAAAGAATGCTGTGGTGAAATGGGTTTGAAATGTCTGTCCTGGGTCTTTGATGAAGGTTTTGGCCCGAAGTACAATGTTCATAGGTAGAACAATATACTCAATCTGAAAAGTGATTGGACCCTGAGGGCTTTAATCTATGCGTTGATTGATGGGTGTGCATGGAAGGGGTGAGAAACTTGTAAAGGAACGTGGTCATTGGGAACATGTCTTGGAAGGTGTTTATTGTATTTGGTCGCTTCCTGTGTTGATGTTTACTGGCTGCCAATAAATTGGACAATTGTGCTCATTCATGCCCCTTTCATACTCTTGTGACCATGGACCTGTTTTCCTTGTTGGTAGGCATCTTGTAACAGTGATGAAAATGATTGACATGAATATGACTCATTAGTGATACTGAACTCTCTGGTCCAGAGGAACCATGGCTTAATTCTTTAAGGTTTTTTTTTTCTAGAAATTTCATGCTAACAGTAGACCCAAAGTTACCAAAAAGTTGTATCTGGAATATTCAGACAGTGTATCTGTTGTTTTAGAAATAAAGAACTTTGCAGCTTCCCACACTGATCCTCCCTCTGCCTTCACTACTGCATTTTAATAGATTGCAATATCATATGAAGAAGCAGAAAATGAGGGGAAAATGGAATGGAGGTGAAAATGTGTTAGAATCATTAAATTATACACTTAAAGAAATCAATTGATTTTTTAGTATACAAAGGAAACTTCAAAAAAGCACTGAAAAGGCTTGGCCAACTGTGCAGCTGTTCATGGGAGTTGGTATTTGTCATATCTCCTGTGATGTATCTATTAATAGTAGTGGTTTTATTACAGATGAATAAGACACCAATATATGCATGAAGGGATAACACTGAGTTGCCCCAGGAGAAAGAAATCAGGTAAAATTCATTGGATCTATTGATGAGATTTTTTTTCTCATAGCTGAGTTGGCAGGAAATTGGACAGATTGCGTTGTACCCCAGTAAGTGTAACACACAGTAGAATGTGGGGGGTTGTGTGGCTATAGGACATATTCACATCATTTCACCTATTATTGAGTATCCATGCTGATGAAAGAAGTTATCCTTCACTTATGCCATGCATGGAAGTGGGTCTATGAAGGGGCAGAGAGGAGGAAATGCTGTTCAGTAATGTTTGGGTAGGTTGTGGAGTCAGTAAAATATTCCTGTGATGGGACTTTATTTTTTCCCAATCTTGACAATCAACGGATACCTGAGAAGAGAGAGCAATTGAAGATCTGTCTCTATTCACTTGGTTATTAGGTAAGTCTATAGGATATTTTCTTGGGTAATGATTGATGTGGGAGGGCCCACCACTGTGGCTAAGCTCAACAGTAGTCATTTTAATTGGGAGCCTTTTAGACTGTACTAAAATAATAAAAGATGATCAAGCCATAGAAAATTGGTAGTTTGAATAAGAAAGTTCTCTATAGACACATATATATGAATACTTAGTCACTGGGAAGTGGCAGTGAGTTTAAAGATTAGAAGGAATAAGAGAATGTGTGGCTTCATTGGAGGAAGTGGATGTGTCAACAAGGATGGGTTTGAGTTTTCAAGAAGCCAAAGCAATGGCAGAATCTCTCTCTTTGCTTAAGGATCAATAGTTCTCTATTGCTCCAGTGATGGGATCCCTCCCTTGGTGAATGACCAAACTTCTGAAAATGTAAGCAAGCCTCTAGTTAAATGTTTTGTTTTCTAATAGTTGCCTTATCCATGGTATCTGTTCACATCAATAAAAGAGTGACAAAGACAGTGGCAAGCCAATAAGCTGTTTTTTGCTGTTACTGATACAACTTCCTGTTTTGTCTTCCTCGGTGATAGACTATAACACTTCTATTTCCAAGTTATTTTTGATTGTAGTATTCTACATAGTGAGAAAGAAGCAAACTAGAACAATTACATCTCAGGTAGGTACACGAGTATATCTTACCTTTAAATAAAAATAAAATGTCTACACATTATTATTTGTGGTTTTAAGATTAGTGGCATTGGCACTGTTAGACATTTTTCCTATGAATGTCTTACTATGTTTATTGTTGTAAGGATCCACCATGTCCAAAGAGCAAATTCCATAGCAAAGGTTGTATTCAGCTTATACTTCCACATTGTTGTTAATTATCAAAGAAGTTGGGACAGAAACTGAAACAACAAAGGATCCTGGAGCCAGGAGCTTATTCAGAGGCTATGGTGTGGTGATACTTATTGTCTTGCTCCTCTAGTCTTGCTTAGCTTGCTTTCTTAAATAACCCAGGACTACTAATACAAGGATGTCAACACCCACAATGGAGTGGGTGCTCTCCCACCAATTATGAAATTTCCTAACAGCTGGATCTTGTGGAGGCATCTTCTCCACTGAGGCTCCTCCTCTTTGAAGAAGCTAGATCTTGTCAATTGCTATGAAACCAGTGTGGCATTCTAAATATATTTTGTCTATGAGGAGGTGTGGCCTTGTAGGAATAGGTCTGGCCTTGCTGGAGGAAGCATATCATTTTGGGGCTTTAAAGCTCTACCAGTGTGGAAGAGACCCTCCCTGCATGCAGAATACATAGTTTTTCCTGGAAGCATTTGGATGAAGATGCATAATTCTAAACTTCCTCTCCACCACCATGTCTGCCTAGACAGTGCCATATTTTCTGCCTTGATGATCGTGGAGTAAATCTCTGAACGTGTAATGAAATGTAGAAAAGCACTAATGAAATGTTGGCTCTTATGAGTGGCCTTTGACATGGTGTCTTTTCACAGCAACTAATCCCTAAGAGAATCAGTTACTGCAGAAACTCTCCCAGATATTAAAATTAATCAACAATAGAGATTATTATCAAATGCTGAAGCATACAAACTTATTCTAGAGAGGAAAATTGTAATGACTGAGTCCATGGCATTCCTGCCTCAAAAAAAAAAAAAAAAAAAAAAAAAAAAAAACCTCTGAGAGTATAGATGGAACCCAGGCAGACCTCCATGAAGTACATGGGCTCCTCAAAAAGTGACCCACACAGTGGGGAAACTCATAACATTTGAAACCCATGTCAACTGGCGTAGAAAAGAGGTCAGCATATATGCATTGGTTACACCTTCAGTGTTTTCTAAGAATGAGGTCACATATAAGTAAAAGACTAGAATTTCCAGGCTATAGACAGGCTGAAGTTATACATAGGTATGTAGGGGGTCATGTGTTTAGAGGAGAGCTAGGTGGAACAGGCCACTGTGGGGCTTTTTATGGTTATCTGGGGATCTCATTGGAGACCTGCAAAAGATCACAGGATTCATCACAGGGAAAGAGTGCTCACGGAAGGAACTCAGGATCCATTCCAACCCAAAATTATCTCACAGCATATTCATTTTCTGTTTTACTTTACTTTTGGAACTCATTACACAAAATCAAGGTTTCTGTGATGATTTAGGGAGTCTCATAAATATAAACATTCACTAGTCTAGATGGCCTGTGTAAAAATGGACACACACACACACACACACACACACACACACACTCACAAACACACACACACAAACACACACACACACACACACACACACACACACAAACACACCCATCTGTAATGACAGGCTGGCTATTTGTTAAGAAAACAAAGAAGCCAATGTGGATATGGCCCAAGTTTGACTATTTCCTTAAAATTTCTCTTCTTCCTGTGTCTCCAGCTTAACTTTTTGAGAACTCCAACTTAGAATTCATTTGTCTCTCAGTGTCCTCTACTCTTTGTGTGTCCCTTATTGCTTTTAATGGTCACCATCAATTAGAACTTTCTTATCTTCAATCTGGTCTGTTTTATGCATGTGAATTTTGGATTTCTTAAAAAAGATATCTTTATGGGATTAGAGAGATGAATCAATGGTAACAAGCACTTTTGCACCACAAGAAAAATGGATTTGGTTTCTTGAATTCATATCCAATGGCAAATAATCACCTTTAATGTCAGCTCCAGGGGACCTGACAATGCATGTCTCTGTGTTCACCTGTACTCAAAAGCACATACCATATCCCCACCCACATAAGTAAAGATAATAAATCTTAAAATGTGAGACAGGTTTCTTTAAGTGTCATTATTCAAAGAAAACCTGTTTTCTCTGATTTCTGAGTCTATTTCAATCAGTTTTCTGGGTTTCACCTTGTGCAACAAGGCCACATTAATTTTAAATGTCCCACTTTCCCCAACTTTTTGTTTCTCTTTCAGTCTTCACATCAGAGGTTCTACCTATGTCCTGTCCTTCTCCCCTACTTACTAAACATCCATCTTTTTCTGCCATCCCTGCTCCTCAAAGTTCCATCTCCAATTCCTTATTCTGCATGCAGACCAGAGAAGCTGTTCATTTTAGCATGTATGATTTTAGGTGTATGTACTTTTCACCGCCTGAAATGAAACTTTCATCTTCATTGGAAGTTCTTTCCACTGTAGGCCATCTCGTCCAGCAAATTGTTCACTCACAGCATGTCATGTCACACATTTACATTTTTAGAACAAAACACATTTTATTGGCAAAGATACTGGGATTATCAAAGACCCTTATGTAGCCAACACAGGAAAAAAAAACTTTTTTTTTCTTCCAGTCCTATATGTTTACGTTTCTGTACTTTATGATTTTTCAACTTCAAGAATCTTTGGCACCATAGTATAGACATAGATATGGATGTCACCATGAAACTTGATAAAGTACACGGAAGGATTGGCTAGAACTTGGTAAACAACCTTTCCGAACTTTTTGGAACCATCTTTTCTGGTGTACTCCACCCAGTTACCAATCAACACATCACTGTCATCTCCTGATCTCTCCTCAGCCGGAGGAGTGTCTGGAATCATGTGGAGGTTACCTTCCTTGTAGTCATCCAGGAGCTGATAAGCATAGAGAGCTGGATCCTTCTTGTAGGTAATGTAAAACAAATCCTTCATGATTGGCACCTGGGCTAGCACCACCCCCCTCCAGTTGACCTCAGAGCCATCTTTCCCCTCAAATTTGTGTTGTACCGCTCTGCCAACCAGGGCTCTGGCGAGGTGGGCATCCCTCACCTGAGGAAATACTACTATGGGAGGCAAAACCTTAAAGTTTAAAATCCTGTCATCACTGTAGAGCTCCAATCCGTAGATGCTGTCAATTCCATCATACTTCACCAAGTAAAGCGAAGGGTTTGTTGGCAGTTGATCTAGAACTATGGCCTTCCATTGGGTGACAGGCTCATTACCTTCCTTCCAACTGTGAGAAATTCTGCAGCCGACAATATTCCTCAGGGTGTTGGAAGAAGACTTCCTCCTCCTCTTCTTCATGAGGGATGACATGCTAAGCCTCTTCAAAGGTATTTTCTTCTACATGGCTGTAGCCTTGCTGTGGTATACCACACCAAACCCAGGCAGATGTCTTGTGGCTATCATTCTGTGTTCAAATATACTTGCCCATTGCCTTGGATTGAAGATATTGCCTGTTTAAACCAGACACAATGCTGTTGCTACTGTCATATATATGAGTTACTGAAAGGCAATGGGTGTAGGGTGGGAGAGAATGCAGGACCAAGGCTCTTCTCTAATGGAATTTTGAGCAGGTCAAGAAGGTTATGCTAAACATGTTTGGGCTTCTAAACTTAATTTGATCAAAATAAGAAGCTCATAATCCAGCTATGGTGGCACACACATTTAATCCCAACTTTCAGAAGGCAGGGTCAGGCAGATTTCTGACTTAGAGACCAGCCTGGTCTACAAAGTGAGTTCCAGGGCAGCCAGTGGTAGACAAAGAAAAAATGTCTCCAAATCAGCTACAACATTAACAACTAAAACAAAAAACCAACAAAAACAAAACAAAACATACAAACAAAAAACAAAAAAGAAAAACAAACAAAACAAACAATCAAATCAGAAGTTAATAGGAGATGGTAGTAACCCAAATCTTTATTCCTAGTACTCAAGAGGCAGAGGGAGGCAAACCTTAGTGAGATAAAGGCTAGTCTATTCTACAAAGTGATTTTCCTAACAGCCAAAGCTACACACAAACACACTCAAAGTAAAATTAAACACCCATCCAAAGAAAAAACAAACAAACAAAACAAAAACAACAACAACAAACAAATAAATAAAGGAAACAAGGAAATTATCAAAGGGAAATTAACAAGTAATTCTCGAGAGCTCAGAATAATATACTCAGATGAATATGTCTTCAGCCCTGAGCTAATTTGCCTCTGCTGAGGAACATCTCCTTGCATGTCTATGTCAATGTGGAAGTTGGTATGCCTTTTACCCAAAATGATCAAGGAGAGAACAGAATAAAGAAAATGAGCCAGAGTTGTCACCTACCCTCTCTTGTACCTGCAAGCTGTGAAATAGGTGGCAATATTCACAAATATCCCAGGGACACAGCACACCACTGGCCTTCTGTATTGTGTTACCTGACCCAGCCTCAGGATTATTTGGTGATTATTTGCCACTGCAACTCCGGCCTCAACAAGTCCAGGCAATATCAGCCATTTAGAAGTTACATCTTCTAAAATACATAAGGACAATGAAGAGCTTTGGCATTTTAATGGAATTTTGAAGGAGATATCGTTAGCAAGGATAATAAATTCAGGAGATCAACTAAACTGGATCAACCATGCCCCTGGCCCCAAACATGGGAGAATTTAGACTGTACAGTTACTCAGTGTGGGAGGGAAAACTTTCAGCTTTCTATAGCTATGATGGTCCCAGTTACTTCATAAATGTACTTACCCAAAGAAAATGTCTTAGTCGTCAAGATTCTGTCTTTTGATACAGACCAGGCCACAAAAGCTTGAGGAACAAGTTGGAGTTCAGGAGCTGGCTTGCCTTTCACAGACCACTGGGAAAATAGTGGACACACCTTCTAGGCATTCTAGTGTCTCTAAGTGGAATAGATGTGCAATCTATGGCCAGTGCTCTGTGACATCACCTAGTTCAGCTTGCATCATAGAACCCCACTCATGCTGGTTCCTTCCCTAATTACACTCAGAAACATTAACCATCTAGGCTTTACCTTTTCATATGGCCTCCTAGAAATCCAAAATGAAATCCCTACAGAAATGCCCTGATGACCTGAGTCACATTCTGCCCAAGTAAATCACTCTTGTATTGTTTATATTTTTTGGTGGTTGGGTTTCTGTTTGTTTGTTGATTGCTTTGTTTTGCTTTTGTTTTTGTTTTCCTCCTGTGAAAGCCTTCAGTTTCTGATTCACCAACATCCTTGGTGGTTATTTTCCCTGTTCCAAACTTTCCCTGGTTATCTTTAAACTGTTCTTAGTGTCAGAAATGGTGCCAGACTCTTTGAGGCAGCACACTGGATAGCACATCAAAATTCTGTTTATGAAAACCCAAAGTTAGAGCAATTACTATTTTATTCAAACAAAGCAGGAATTTTACAGTGTTAAGTACCTTGTATTGAAGCCAGTTGCAACCTTGAATCATGGATTGTTTGTAAAATGAGAAGACAATCTAGCTCTTGGTCCTGCCTTCAAAGTTGTGATAAAGTTAAACAAACCCAATATCAACCAGTCATGTTTTAAAGTCCTTTAAAATTATTCAGTATTTCTGGTTACAAGTAATTTCATAGATTAAATGCAGTAAAACAGGGTGAAATAGATTTGATAATTTTACTTTTGAAATATGGGTAGACAAAATATTGAACGCTGGTAAGTATGGAATTTACTTACAAATTAGCGGGCACTTTAATTTTTCATGCCATATAGATCATTAGTTCTTCCAGAAACATCAATTTCTGACCCTTCCATGGTCCAAACCACACTTTGTATATCCTTTTCATAGATAATAACACTACCCATAGTGGGCTAGACCCTTCAACAACAGCCATCCAAGAAAGATCCTTCCTTACAGTCCTTACAGGTGTGGCAACTGGCCAATGTGATGGAGGCAGTTCTTTATCTGCGGTTCTATATTCCCAGGTTGAGTTAACTAAAAAAAAAAAAAAAAAAAAAAAAAAAAAAAAAAAAAAAAAGAAGCAAGAAGGACCATTACACATCCATATCATAAATGTTGATTGCCTTACTGTGGTTAATTAACACGCAATGGATTAATACTAGATGTCAACCACTTGATGAATGGCTTAAAACATGAGAGAGACTGAGAGAGAGAGTGACAGAGAGAGAGAGGGAAATAGAGAGAGAGAGAGAAAGAGAGAGAGAGAGAGAGAGAGAGAGAGAGGAGAGAGAACGGATGATAATGAGCTAAAGAATGAGAGAGAGAGAGTGACAGAGAGAGAGAAAGAGAGAGAGAGAGAGGGAGAGAGAGAGAGAGAGAGAATGAGAGAGAGTTTTTGATATTTCAATGGTTGTTTGATATTTCGAGCCCAGTGCCAAATCACTTTTAATGAAAACACAAATCCTAATTCTTTCTAAACGTCCCACCACCTGGAAAACTAACTCCTTTGAATATTTGATCTTCTGTGAGCCACAATTATTCAAACTAATAAAGTATGTAAAAGAAATTGAAATCAAGTAATAATTCCCCATGCCACTTCTTGGAATATTTTATATCATTACTTTTCTTTTCTTAGAGGTTAGGGTTATTTGCGTAACAAGAGACTAATCAGTCATCATTGTCACATCAGCCAAAGGCATCCTAACCCTGCCACATTTCTACTTGATTAATAACATTGGCATTTCTTATTTGTATGGAAACATATCCCTTCGTCCCGATTTAGTTAAAAGTGTGGGAACTGTCGATTTGCAATTAATTTTTTTCATAATGGGACAAAACAGAAGCCTACAGGATTCACTCTATTGCTCCTGGGAGCTGAAGATTTCTGTTCCATTCAATAAAATGTTATAAATATTATTTTAACACAAGCCTAAATTCGTGAAAAAGCGTTGTTTTCATATTTTAATTATTTACAGGTCGTTCTGTGCCATATAAAGGAAGGTAGAGAAGGAAAGGTGTTTTGGAGTCACTGACACACATTTAACTGAGGTATCTTTGCATAGTACAAAATATACCCAACCACTATATCTGGGGAGTTTGCTTCAGGAACTTTAATGATATAAAGTCCTCAGGATTCTAGGCTAAGATAACAAAACACTGCATATAAGCTATGCAAGATAAGCTCTTGTATATTTTAATTATATTCATGTGATTCTGCACACAGATCTGTACAGGTAAGTTCAGAGGCTAGGGAAGGGTATAGTATGATTTGCTCCTTCACTCCCTAATTTATCTGCTTTTGATAGGGTTTCCTGCTGAGCTAATAGTGAGGCTGACTTTCAGGAAGTCACATTCATCTTCCTGTGTCTGCCCCTCCAAAAATCCTAAGAACTGGTGTTGTAGGTGAATGTTTGAAAACACACATGGCATTGTCTCTGGGCCGTATCCCCTGATCCTTCTTTATTTTAAATAATCTCTGGATTACTTTTGCCCTTAATGTAATGAAACTGCTATACAAGAGTTTGTTATTTAGGAGATGGAAATATAAGTCGTCTGTATATGTTCAGTACAGATATTGTATATTAAGAACTACATTCACTAATAACTTGAGAAATTCATACAATATATTTTGATGGAATTTACTTTCCAGTTCTCTTAATAACTCCTCCCGAACCAAAACCAGATCCATTTCCATCTAAATCCTCCTTCCAAATTCATGTCTTTTTTTCTCCCTTTTGATAAAACCCATTCAAATCAATTGTGTTGCCCATAAAATCTTGGATATGGGGCTACCAGTAGTGACTGGCCAACCTATAACCTTCAAAGGGCATACCTTTGATGAAAATGACTCTCCATCTTTCATTAACTGTCCATACCTTCTCAAATGGGGATGATGGATAGTGAGAACCTACCACTCATTGATGGAAGGCACACTGGCCTGATGTTGTGCAGATAGAGACATACAGTTTCTCAATGACCTCTCTACCTTACAAGATTTCCACTATCTCTTCATTGAGGGATCCTAAGACTCATCTCCTCTACTTCTTGCCTCTTTCTGTGAGTATGTGTGTGTGTACAAGTGTGTCTATATTATAGATGTCTCATTTTACATCCAAGTCAACACATAGTGGTTTTTGCAATAAACGGCTGGCATTATTTCACATTAGGCAATATGCCTTGATGTAGATGGTGGGACTAAATACCACACTGAAACTGGAGATGGCTAGAAATCATCACAGTTCTTTGTAGTATAGGTGAAATTTACACCTTTGACCTTAACTTCTGGGTCCACCCTATGGCTTTAAGCTGGAAGGATAGGGGATCAAGACCCTTAACTTGCATTGCATTTTCCTTCTTCTTGAACTCATATTTAAAAAAAAAAAAAAAAAAAGCTCATGGAGGTGATGATTCTGTTGGCCTGGACGTTCTGCTTTTGTAACTGCTAGACAGAGATACCATTAAAGAGACAGATAGATCCTATCACGTTTTGTAACATAAAGAATTCTGTAGTGAAATGGGTTTGCAATGTCAGTCGTGGGTCTTTGATGAAGATTTTGTTCCGAAGTACAATGTTCAAAGGTAGAACAATATACACAATCTGAAAAGTGATTGGACCCTGAGGGCTTTAATCAATGAGTTAATTGATTGATGGGTGTGCATGGAAGGGGTGAGGCACTTGTAAAGAAACATGGTCATTGGGAACATGTCTTGGAAGGTATTTATTGTCTTTGGTCACTTCCTGTGTCGATGCTTACTGGCTGCTAATAAATTAGACAACTGTGCTCCTTGATGCCTCTTTCATACACTTGTGACCATGGACCTGTTTTCCTTGCTGCTAAGGCACATTGTAACAGTGATGAAAATGATTTACATAAATGTTTTTCACTAGTGATCCTGACTTGTCTGGTCCAGTGTAACCATGGCTTAATTCTTTAAGCTTTTATTCTGGAAGAATCATGCTAACATTAGTCACAAAGTTACCAAGCAGTTGTACCTGGAAGATTCTGGCAGTGTATCTGTTGTCTGAGAAATAAAGAAATTTGCTGCTTCACACACTGGTCCTTTCGCTGTATTCACTACTATACTTTAATAGATTGCAATATCATATGAAGTAGAAGAAAATGAGGGGAAAATGGAACGGAGGTGAAAATGTGTTAAAATCATTAAATTACACACTTAAAAATAAAGGAATCAATGGATTTTTTAGTATAGAAAGGATACTTCAAAAAAGCTGCTGAAAAGGCTTGGCCAACTCATGGGAGATGGTATTTGTCATACCTCCTGTGATGTAGCTGTTAATAGTAGTGGGTTTATTACAGATGAATCAGACACCAATATAAGCATTAAGGGATAACTCTCAGTTGCCTCAGGAGAAAGAAATCAGGTAAAATTCATTGGATTTCATGATGAGGATTTTTTTTTTGTCATAGCTTTGGTGGCAGGATATTGGACAGATTGGCAAGTCCCCCAATAAGTGTAACACACAGTAGAATGTGGGGGTTGTGAGGCTATAGGAAATATTCAGTTCATGGCACATATTATTGAGTATCCTTGCTGATGGAGGTAGTCACCCTTCACTTATGCCATACATGGAAGTGTGTCTATGAAGGGGCAGAATGCAGAAGATGGTGTTGAGTAATGTTTGTGTAGGTTATGGAGTAAGTTAAACATTACTGTGATGGAACATTATTTTTTTTCCTAATCTTGACAATCTACAGTTACCTGAGAAGAGAGAACAATTGAACATCTGTCTACAAGTACTTAGTCATTAGTTAAGTCTATGGGTTATTTTCTAGGCTAATGATTGATGTGGGAGGGCCCATCACTGTGGCTAAGCTCATAAGTAGTCCTTAATAAATGGGAGCCCTTTAGGTTGTATTTAAAAAAAATAGCTGATCGAGCCATGGGAAAAGTGGCGGTTTGAATAATAAATCCCCTATAGACACATATATATGAATATTTCCTTACCAGGAAGTGGCAGTGAGTTTAAAGATTAGAAGGAATACGAGAAGGTGTGGCTTCATTGGAGGATAGGTGTGTCAACAAGGATGGGTTTGAGTTTTCAAGGAGCCAATACAATGGCAGAATCTCTCTTTTTGCCTAAGGATCAATAGTTCTCTATTGCTCCAGTGATGGGGTACCTCCCGTGATGATTGACCAATCTTCTGAAAATGTAACAAAGCCTCCAATTAAATGCTTTGTTTTCTAATAGTTGCCATAACGATGGTCAGGTGATTATGTTAGCCTCTATCAGCAGACCTCGGAGACTAGTTTTCTCCTGAGTTTCAGTGTTCAGAGTACTCTCTGCAGGCAACATCTCCTCTTGCAGAGAAGGGTCCCAGATATCTGGTGTTCGAACCTTCCTCCTGGCAGATGTTGTAATCCACTCACTAGAGGTACTAAGATCCCATGGAGAGTCCTGTGGGGACCTTTGGGGTGTCCACAGACTCTGCCCCCAAGGTCCCCGGTGCTGTAATGGATTGGAAGGGACTTGTGACCCTGGTCAGGCCGGTTTATCTGCTTTCCTAATGAATGCAGTCTCAGGTCCTGCATGATAGGATTGGAGCAGAAGTTGTTTTCCATTCACCAAAGGTCTTAAGATCTCATGGATGTTTCTGTGAGGACCTTGGGGCTGTCCTCAGACTCCGTCCAACAAGTTGCCCAGGTGCTGGCACAGACCAGAGGGACTTGTGACCATTGTCAGGCCAGTTTTTCTGCTTCCCTAATTAATGCAGTCTCAGATCCTGTGAGATTGGATTGGAGCAGAGTTTGTGTTCCATTCACCAGAGGTCTTATGATCCTATTGAGGGTCTTTTAGGGACCTTAAGGGTGTCTGCAGACTCAGAGCCCAATATACCCTGGTGCTGGCTTGTCACTCTCTCTCTTATGGTACACTTTCTCTGACTCCTTAAACAGATGTTGTAAAGATAATGTTTTCAGACTCTCTAGACGCTGTAACCTTTTCCTAATGTCAGAAGAATACTGCCCAATGGAAGCCATGACACCTGTCACCTGCTGGCACGCCGAAGTAGGGTCAAAGGTAGTGTAACACCTCTATACCTTTCAGAGGTATTCTAAAAACACTGCTGGGGCTCCTTTTTCTCTTGTAGGATCTCTCTTACCTTGGCCAAATTGGTGGGGCACCTGCCAGCTCCTTTCAGTCCTATTATCAGAGCCCAGCAGAAAATTGTCAATTGCTCCATATGGTCAGTCCTGTCAGAACATGTCAGAGGGAAGGCTGCATCCATTTCATTCAGATGTTTTATTGGTAGTCAATTGGCCCCCAGCATGCTCTTTCTTTCCTCTCAGAATCCTTTCCTTCTCATCTGTGGTGAAAGAATCTGTAGCTGCTGACAGTCATCCCAAGTAGGCTGAAGAGAGAATATGAGAGATTCCATTAGATTAGCAGGCTAGAGGGGTTTTCAAAGAAGAGGGGTATGATTTGCCTTCCAGTTATAGAGGTCAAAGGAGGAAAAGGGCCATTACTGAAGGGTCAGCAGTTGTCTGGGGCCTGCTGGAGGAGGGTCATAAGTACATAAAGGCAGTGCAATGGTTGAATCTGGTCACTCTGGGCTTCGAGCTCGCTGGCCTTGGGCTTTAGCAACTGGTCCCTCCCCAAATAGCTAGTGGCACCCTGTTGAGAGTTCTTGGAGGGGACCAGTTGGCAATATGGGGGTGGTGTGCTATGCCATTTTGGAGGTTCTTCTAACTCTGGATAGATCTTGGGAGAAACCGAGGGCTGCAGTAAAACCTGTGCCTGTTTTAACTTTTTTTTCCCCCCTCTGGGTGGCAGAGGGCCAGGACTGGGGAGCCTGGATTATTCTTTTGAACCCAAGGCTTTAAACAGGATGGGAGAGGGGGGATCCCATGCTGAATTTTTCTAGATGAGAATGTAGGGCACATAATCTGGCTGAGACCCTGGTCCCCTCTGTAAAACAACTTTAAGAGCTGAAAACAGAATCAAACAAAGAGTGCCCTCTAGTGGCCAACTATCATCAAAGCTGGCCATTCTGTAGAGCAGAAAGTTCTCTAAAATCTATTTCAGACATCCACAGAGATAATGTGTTAGTCTTAATTTCAGTCCAGTGATCAAGGGTCAGTCCAAGTGGCATGCTAATAGTCGGTCCCATCATCAGAGTCACATACAGGGAAAAAAATATATACACAAAAAAGATTACAATAACCAAGACCAGGCCCCAATAAGATGGCCGAGAGCACACACTCACTTGGCACCCAGTAACAGAAACAGACAGTCGAGTGAGCAAACTCTCACTTGGCACACTGATAGGAGATCTCCAGGTATCCCTGGAACTCCCTCAGAACTCCTGGGATGTCCCACAGGGTGGCAGCCGGTTTCTCCCGACATGTCTGTCAGTAACCCTTTTCCATCTGAAAAAGGGAGTTCGTTGCTCTCACGAGCATTTACAACTGCAAACGGAGAATAGTGAATTCAAACAGAGCTGGCACAAAAAGATAGAGACAAAGATAGAGGAAAGTTATAGAAAAAGATAGAGACAAAGATACAGACAAAGATAGAATCCTACCTCCAAGCAGGGTCTCTGAGAATTGGGGTAGGCCACAAATCATGGTGGAGAAGCCCCCAAATGTAAGACCTCAGAAGCTGGGCCTCCTCTCAAGTCCTGGAATGAGCTGGCCAGCACCCCAATGACCCAAGAGAAAACCACAACTGAAGCAAACTGCAAGAGGTTTTACTATTAGTTGGCTGAGGACGAAGTCACTCTGCCTAGCAGGGCAGGGGAGTTTGACACCGAGCTGTGACAGTAAGGGGCTTTTAACAGCTAGCTGAGGAATTGGGAGGAGTTGGGAGGAGAGTTGGGAGGAGTTGGGAAATGTTGGCAGGGGAGTTCTTCTCTTCCTGGTGTTCTTGGTGAAATTTTCAAGGCAGGAGTGGGGCGTGAGTCCTTTCTAAATTTTTATCTCATTGTCCTTGGCACAGGAAGGCAGGCATCTCTGGTTGAAAAGTATAGAAACAAAAAGCCTTTTTGCTGGCTATAGAGAACAAAGAGCTTCTTCCTAGCTGTATTTTCAGAGATCAGGGAAAACAAGCTTGGGGAACGTCTAGGGGATTTACGTTACTGGGAGATACACTTTAAGTTGGAGTCTCACCGTAGAATATTTTTTCTACCACACACAAAACTTTACACAGAAAAGTATTTTAATTATTTTTAATAAATATATAATATTTGATTTGAACCAAGTGTGATATCCATATAAAATACATGGTAGAATTCAAAAAAAAAAAAAAACTTGTAATATTTAATTTAAACAATTCATACATTTACACCTCACAGCACTTCTTCATAACTGTACTACCATTGCTGAGATCCTTCTTCTTCCCAAATGGTCCTTCTCTTATTTTTATAATGGTTCTCCTTTTCTTTGTGTGTATATCTGATAACATCTCATGCAGGTGGTTGTATTGTACTAGTTGCTATATTTTTGTGATCACAAGGTCTAAAGGACCACAATCTGGTCTTGATCTACACATATAAGAGCATCTGACCCTGAATTGCTCATTATCCTGAATCTACTTCTCCAGTTAAGGGATGACAAACACCACATTTGAAGTACTCTATTGAAATGGGAAAAAATTGAAAATATTACACCGTATCTTCATCTGTTTCTTCTTGAGATGATATATTCTCATCTTTGTCAAATGCTGGGCTCTGTACTATATAGACAAAGAAAATGGAAACATTATATGCTATATTAGTAAAAGGGAATAAAGTATTAATGATTTGAATTTCTCAGGAAATACTGCCCAGGTGAATTTTTGAAACAGCTTTTAGAAATGACATAATTACGTACATGAAATCCGGTATAGGTATAGATGAGAAGTAAGGTTTCCAAATTATAGGACTAGTGAATATTTTTACCAATATTATAGAAAAAAAAATTCCCTAACTTAAAGAAAGATATGCTCATGAATAAACAAGAAGACTACAGAACGCCAAATTATTTGGACCAGAAAAATATAATTTCTGCCATCATATAATAGTCAAAACACCAAATGCACAAAACAAAGAAAGAATATTAAAAGCAGTAAGGGAAAATGGTCAAGTAATATATAAAGCAAGATCTATCAGGATTACACATAACTTCTCCCCTGAGACTATGAAAGGAGAAAATCTCGGGTAGAAGTCATACAGAATGTAAGAGAGCAGAAATGCCAGCCAAGACTACTATATGAAGCAAAACTCTTTTAACATAGCTTGGGAAAACAAGGTATTCTGTGACAAAACAATATTTACACAATATCTTCCAATGCATCCAGCACACCAAACGATAATAAAGGGACAATTTCAATATAAAGAGGGAAATTACAATCGAGAAAAAAGAAGAAATTAAAGTTGAAGGAAACCTAAAAGAAGATAGCTACATGAACAAAATTCCAACTCTAATAACAAAAAATAACAGAAGCAACAATGACTTTTCTTAGTATCTCTTAATATCAGTGGACTCAGTTCACCTGTAAAAAGGCATAGAATAAAAAAATGGATGTGTAAGCAATATTCAGCATACCAAAAACAAACACCAAGGACAAAGTCAGACATTACCTCAGACTAAAAGGCTGGAAAAGAACTTTCCAAGCAAACAATCTGAAGAAATAAGCTGGAGCAGCCATTCTAATATCAAATAAAACTGACTTTCAACCAAAAGTTATTAAAATAGGCAAGGCGGGAAACGTCATATTCATTAAAGTTAATATTTACCAAGATGGACTCCCAAATCTAAACATTTATACTCCAAATGCAATGACATCCACATTTATAAAAGAAACTTTAGTAAAGCTCAAAACTCATATTGTACCACACACAATAATATTGGAAGACTTCAACACCCCTCCCTCATTAATGGACAGATCCTGGAAACTAAAACTAAAAAGATACACGGTGAAACTTGCAGAATTTATGAAGCAAATACGTTTAGTTGATATCTATAGAACATTTTATCCTAAAACAAACGAATGTCCCTTCTTCTCAGGACTTCATGATGCCTTCTCCAAAATTGACCATACACTCAGTCACATAAAATGCCTCAACAGATATAAAATTATTGAAATAATTTCCTGCTTCCTATCAGATCACCACAGACTAACTTCAACAATAATATAAATAATTGAAAACCCACATACACGTGGAAAGTGTACAACAATCTAGTCAGTGACAAAACAGTCAAGGAAGAAATATAGAACTAAATTAAAGACTTTTTAGAGTTTAATGAAAATGTAGCTACAACATACTGCAAGATATGGAACACAATGAAAATAGCCCTAAGAGGGACACTCATAGCTCTCTCTGAATGCCTCTAAAGGAAACCGGAGAGAGGATATAGGAGTAGGTTGACATCGCACCTTAACACTATAGAACAAAAGGAAGCAAATTCACCCAAAAGGAGTTGAAGTCAGGAAATAATCAAACTCAGTGCTAAAATTAACCAAGTGGAAACAAAGGAACAGTACAAAAATAATCAAACAAACTGGGAGCTTGTTCTTTGAGAAAGTCAACAAGATAGATAAACCATTAGACAGACTAAATACAGACCACAAGAACAGTATCCAATTTAGCAAAATCAGAAATGAAAAGGGAGAAATAACACCAGAAATTTAGAAAATTTTAAATATCATCAGATCCTACTATTCAAGGCTGTACTCAACAAAACTTGAAAATCTGGATAAATCTAGACAGATATCAGGTACCAAATTCAAATCAGGATCAGAGAAACCCTTTAATTACTTCTACCACTGTGAGGAGCCGCCCTCACGGTCACCAATACAAGATGGCGCTGACAACACCATTGTCACCATTGCTCATGGTGAGTACGCTCAGGCGTCATGGTATCTTTCCATTACCTGAGCCCTGCCTCTCCAATGGCGTCATCAGGCTGATGGTGGGCAGACAATTCAGGTGATTCACGTCTCCAACCGTACTTCTAACCATACTTTGCAACCTATATAAGGGAGGGGTTTTCTGCTCTCTGGGTCTCCTGTCTTGAAGCTGTTCATCTATCTCTGGTGATGTATTAAAGCTTTACTGCAGAAAGATCTGTGTGTACTGCATGCATTCTTGCTGACAAGATGGTAGCGCAGGTCATCTGGTGCCATAAACCCAGGATCAACATCGCTGACATTGAGGAGAACCCCTGGAGACGGGGTGGATACAGAACTGCAGGGAAAAGGTAAGTTTGGAGAGGTATGTCTCATCGTGACCCTCTTATCCCTATTGATTTTGGTCTTAATCTAGATGCACCCTAGGAAGGGGCATTAGAAGCTCTAGTCTTGGTTGCCCTGGCCCTCATTCTGTTTCTTATTCTGTCCATCGAGGCTGGTGCTGAAAAATGCGGTGTTGTCAGTCCGACGTAGATAAGTGGCAGCACTGAGGTATCTTCTAAGCCTTCCATAGATAAGGGAGCAGAGCACTGTGTTTACTTTCGCTTTGCTTAAGGAGTACTATAAATGGGGTGTAGATCAGGAGCAGGGACTCACTCTATCATGGCCTCCTCACAGTCAGTGATCACTGCATTACAGGCAGGTTGCCTCCAGTACGCTGCAGAACTTTGTTAAGGAAGTGGATCACATTTCTCCCTGGTATTATTGTTCGAGGTCTCTAACTGTAGCCTTATGTAGTAAGCTAGGAAGTGACCTTGACCTTAAGCATGGAGAGGGAGACTTACGCCTGGGCACCAAGGCATTTGGAAGCTGATATAAAACTGTCTAGAGGATGAAACCTGCCAAACAGCCAATGTGGAGGGACAGGGAATACTAGAAGAGGTTCAGGACAGTATGTCAGAAACATAACAGAATGAGAGAATGGGAGCTCGAAAAAAGAAAGACATGTCTAAGAAAAGGGCCCTCCCCAGGATTCAGAAGGAAGGGGAGAGAGAAAAGAGGGCAGTAAAACTGATCCCTCTACTAAGAAAAAGCCTCACATGTAATTTAACATTGCCTTGAATCTTGGAGTGCTTGGGGACAAACCAAATTTCTTAGAACAGATAGTGGACTGGCCTACACCTCTCAAAATTTTCAACAATTCTGTCTACAGAGGAATGTAACTTATTTAACTGGTTTGCCATACAGGGACAAGGCATTGTGGAACGTGCCCACCACACTGTTAAAATTTACCTTATCAAAAAGAAAGGGTGAGTCGATGAGGCTCTTACCCTTAACACTGAGAGTGGACATCTCCATGGTACTCTTTACTCTTAATTTTTTGAATATTGATGAGCAAGGCCACACTGCAGCTGATCGTCACTGTTCAGAACCAAACAGATCTAGAGAAATTATCAAATGGAAAGTTTTCTTAACCGGAAAATGTAGAGGCCCGCATCCTATTTTAATAAGATCCAAAGGAGTTATTTGTGTCTTTCCACAGGAAGAAGACAATCCCCTTTGGGTTCCAGAATGCCTCATCTGAAGGATCTCCCCTTCAGAAGATGTGGACAAAAGAGGGAATTCTGGAAACAATGATGGATACTGACCCTTCTACTGGAGATCATGGTTCCTAGAATATCGGGGGAATTGTGTTGGGGTATTATGTCTAACATTCTGCCCATGCCTGTCATGCACAGTGCACAAGTTTTTCCACATTTCTTTACTACTGATAGGGAGCTGGGACTTGCCTTTTTACCATTAGATGGACAAATTCAGGTTCTGATGGAAAACAGAACTTCTCCCTCAAAGGAAGCCTGTGCTTTGTAATGATCTCTGACTTGAAAGACCAAACGCCAGTGTATATCCTTATAAAATCAATCAGTGGCCTGGTTGAAAGCAGCTGCTTGGGGAACCCACTCTGAAATAATAGCCAATGCCTTGATAATCCAAGGCTGGTGGCCTAGTCATAAATCCAGGAAAGCACTGCCCCAGCAACCCAGAATGGCACCCTTTTGTAAAGGAAGATCCTCGGAGGACTCCATGCTTCCTTGGACTGGGTGCCAGGCCAGAAAACCCTTTTGGGTGGTTGAAGGATTTTTTTTTCCTTTTCCCCATATGTAAGTGTAGAGATTAATGAAATCCTTGCTGGACGTGATTTTAACTTCATGGATCCTGATCGGTCAGATGCTAACCCTTTTGATCAATGGTTACTTTGTGGGCTTAATGAGAGCTGTACCGATCTTTCACCTATGGCCATGATTGAAGGTGGATATAGTGAAAAGGGCCAAATGGGTTTTGAGTGGTAGGGCACTTTGAGTGCTGGTTTGGGGTCATTCGATCGGTCCTCCTCTAATACTAAATATAAAGCATTTAAAAGGGTGAATTATACTGTCACCCCGGTTTGTGTTTGGCCCCCTTTCTGTGGGAGGTAAGTAATAAAAGTTTAAATAATAATCAATTAGCGTTAGATTGCTTGCTTAATGAAAGTTTCTATACCCTGTGTTGGGATGCTACTAAGTATCCCTTTGCTTTGGTTACTCATGTGCCTAGATTTGTTCCAGTTCCTGGGGAAGCCTCTAGAATTTAAGCTTATTTAGAGAAAAGAGAGATTTTGGAATCTCTGCTATTATAGTTGGCTTGGTAGCAACAGCAGCAGTAGCTTCCTCTGTCACTGTTTCGGCCCTTGCCTTGTCTGCTACGGTTCAGACAACGCAAACTATAAAATGACCTTTAGGCAAGAGTGACATTGGCCCTGAACAGGCAGGCCATGGCCAACTCCCAGATACAGAGAGGCCTCATGTTGGTAAACCAACGGATTGATCTGGTCCAAAAACAGGAGTATATTCTTTGGCAAATGCCTCAGCTGGGTTGCAAACATAAGCTGCCTAGCGTCTGTATCACCTTACTACAATTTTAGAATTTTACAAGAGCAGCTAACCTGTAAAAGGCTTTGTCTAGTTATTTGTTACAGAATTGGACCATAGAATTTGAACAGACACTCCGGGAGCTGAGGATCACCATCTTATAAGTCGATTCAACGTGTCTTGACCTGTCATTGATGGAAGGATTTTCTACCTGGATTTAAGCATCATTCTCCTACTTCAAGCAATGGGTGGGGGTGGGTTTGTTTGGAGTGGCTATGTACAGTGGAGTACTGCTCCTACTATGGATGATCTGCAAACTTAAATCCTAAACAAGGAGGGACAGGATGGTAGTAACCCAGGCACTTGTTGCTTTGGAGCAGGGTGTCTCCCCCAATATATGAATATCGATGATGTTCAAGCAATAAGGTTGCTGGACATCCAGCTCCACAAAACCCTGAGGCGAGTCTTGCTGCATGGGTTGGAGCGGTTGTGCTTTAACATCCCAGGAGAGTTTTGGGGCTAAGCACTGAACTGGAATGGCGTTGTGGTCTAATTTGAGCTTCTTTCTGGGAGATATGTCATCTTTCAAGAAGGTTGAGTGTCCTAGTGTCCTTCCCCCAGGAAGGACAAGATGGTGCTCACAACACCATTGTCACTATTGCTCGTGATGAGTGTGCACAGGCATCGGGGTATCTTTCCATTACCTGAGCCCTGTCTCTCCAATGGCGTCATCAGGCTGATGGTGGGCAGACAATTCCGGTGGTGCACGTCTCCAACCATACTTCTAACTGTACTTCACAGCCTATATAAGGGAGGGGTTTTCTGCTCTCTGGGTCTCCTGTCCTAAAGCTGATCATCTATCTCTCGAGATGCATTAAAGATTTACTGCAGAAGGATCCGAGTGTCCTGTGGGCATTCTTTCTGGCAAGACTGTAGTGTGGGTCATAACACCCCTAAAGAATTAGAAGCAATCGTTAATAGTCTCCCAACCAAAAATAAGCCCAGGGTCTGATGGGTTTAGTTCAGAATTCTATCAGATATTCATGGAGACCTAATACCAATACTCCTCAAACTATTATGCAAAATTAAAAGAGAAGGAACACTATTTAATATGTTCTATGAAGCAAGATTACAACTATACAAAACCCAATGAAGAAAGGAAACTTTATTCCAATTTCCATTATGAATATCGATGCAAAAATACTAAATAAAATCCTTTCAAAACGAGTCCGAGAATACATCAAAAGGATAATCCATCCTGACCTAGTTGGCCTCCTTCTTATGATTCAGGGAGCGTTTAATATCGAAAATCCATCAATTAAATCCATTATAGAAAAAACAAAACAAAACAAAAAAAAAACAAAAACAAAACAAAAAACTCAACTAGAAAAACCACATGATTATTCGATTAGATGCTGAGCAAATAGTTGATTAAATACAATGCCCATTCATAATAAGTCCAGGAAAGACCAGGAATTCAAGGCATACACCTAAAAAAAAAAGAAGAAGAAGAAAAGAAAAGAAAAGAAAAGAAAAGAAAAGAAAAGAAAAGAAAAGAAAAGAAAAGAAAAGAAAAGAAAAGAAGAGAAAAGGAAGCCCAGGATTTAACTTTAATCTAAATGGTCCGAAATCGGAAGGAATCCCACTAAAATCTGGGACTGGACAAGGCTGCCCACTTTCTCCCTACCTATTCAATAGAGTACTTGAAATACTAGCCAGAGCAATCATACAAAAAAAAACAAAACAAAACAAAACAAAACAAAAAAACAAAACAAAAAAAAAAAACGAGAACAGATGAATACAAATTGGAAAGGAAGAAGTCAAAATTTCTCTATTTCCAGAAGATATGATAGCATATATCTATAACCCCAAAAATTACAACAGAGAAAACCTAATCCTGATACACATTTTCAGCTTAGGAGCTGAATTTAGAATTAATTTAAACATAACAGTGGAATTTCTCTGCAGAAAAGACAAATAGTATGAGAATAAAATTAGGGAAAAACGTGCTTCATAGAAGTCACAGATAATATAAAATTCCTTGGTGTGACTCTGAGAAAGTGAAATATATGTATGATAAACACTTCAAGTTTCTTCAAGAAAGAAATCAAAGAAGATCTCTGAAGATGGTAAAATCTCCCATGCTAATGATTTGGCAGGATTAATATAGTAAAAATGGCTATCTTTCAAAAAGCAATCTGATATTCATTGCAATCACCATCAAAACTCCAACTCATCTCTTCACTGAGTTAGAAAGGGCAATTTGCAAATTCATCTTGAAAAAAAAAACACCTACTATATCCAAAACTATACTCAACAATAGAAGAATGTCTTTTGTAATCACCAGGCCTGACCTCAAGCTATACTACAGAGCAATTATGATAAAAACTTCCTGGTACAGGAATAGTGTTAGACAGGTAGATAAATGGAACAGAACTGAAGACAGAGAAATGAACCCAAACTCATGTGGTCACTTGATCTTTTACAAAGGAGATAAAACCACCCAGTGGAAAGAAAATGGCATTTTCAAAAAATGGTGCTGGCTCAACTGGCAGTTAGCATATTGAAGAAAGCAAATTGATCTGTTCTCATCTCCTTGTACAATGCTCAAGTCTAATTGGATCAAGGAACTGCACATAAAACCAGAGACACTGAAACTTATAGAGGAGAAAGTGTGGAAGAGCCTCGAAGACAAGGTTAAATGGGGGATATTCCTGAACAAAACAGCAATGGCTGTTATTATAAGATTAAAAAAAGACAAATGGGACCTCAAAAATTGCAAAACTTCTGTAAGGCAAGGGGCACTATCATTAGAACAAATCGAGGAAAAAGTCTTTATCAATGCTAAATCAGATAAGGGACTAATATTCAATATATACAAAGAACTCAAGAAGCTGGATTCCAGAAAAATAGATAACACTATTTTAAAAAATGGGGACAGTTCTAAACAAAGAATTCTAAATTAAGAAACACTGAATGGCTGAGAAGCACCTCATAAATGTTCAAAATCCTTAATCATCAGGGAACAGAAAGTCAAAATAACCCTAAGATTCCACCTCACAGAGTCAGAATGGCTAAGATCTAAAACTCAGATGACAATAGTTGCTGGTGGGTATGTGATGAAGTAGGAACACTCCTCCATTGCTTGTGGAATTGCAAGTTGGTACTACCACTCTGGAAAGCAGGTGGGGTTTCCTCAGAAAAATGGTAATAGTTCTACTGAAGATCCAGCAATAGTCCTCCTGGGCATATATCCAGAAGATATTCCAACTTGTAATAAGGATACATGCATCACTATGTTCATAGCATCCTTGTTTATAATAGCAAGAAGCTGAAAATAAACCTGATGCCCATCTTCAGAGGAATGAATACAGAAAATATAGTACATTTACATCACTATTAAAATCAATGAATTTATGAAATTCTTAGACAAATGGATGGATCTGGATGATATGTTCCTAAGTGAGATAACACAATCACAAAAGAAAGCACATGATATATACTCACTGATAAGTGGATATTATCCTTGAAGCTCAGAAAAAACAAGGTAAAATTTGCAAAACCCATGAAACTCAACAAGAAGGAAGACCAAAGTGTGGATATGTCGTTCCTTCTTAGAATTGGGAACAAAAGACCCATGGAAAGAGTTACAAAGAAAAAGTTTGGAACTGAGACTGAAGAAATCCAGACACTGCTTCATTCTGTGATCCGTACCATAAACAACCACCAAACCCAGATACTGTTGAAGAGCCAAACAAGAGCTTAGGGACAGGAGACTGATATAGTTGTCTCCTGAGACGATCTGCCATTTCCTGACAAATACAGAAGTGGATGCTCAAAGAAATCCATTGGACTGAAAACAGGGTCCCTAATTATGGAGCTAGAGAAAGTACACAAGGAACATTCTACGAGGAAAAACAACTAACAAGTACTCCCAGAGTTCCCTGAGATTAAATCTCCAATCAAAGTAAACATAAGTTGTGACTTATGCCTACAGCTTCATATGTAGCAGAGGATGGACTAGTATGTCATCAATGGGAGGAGAGACACTTGTTCTTGTAAAGTTCCTATGACCAAGTTTTGGGAATGCCTGGGCCAGGAATTGGGAGTAGGTGTGTTGGAGAGCAGGGATAGAGGGGAGAGGACTGGGATTTTTGGAGGAGAAAATAGAAAAGGGAATAACATTTGAAATGTAAAAATAAGAAAAAAAGAAAATAAATAATAAAAAAAGAATGAAATAAATTATTTCTAATGTTCTTGAAATGAATTCAAGTTTTGCAAAAACATTATTGGAACAATGTTCAGGTATTTTCCGGTGGCAAAACAATAACAAGTTTTTTTTATCAACATATTGTGACTACAGTGTCAAGAGTAGTTATATGTGTTGCTAAAACGTGGGTATAGGAATATATAGATATAGGTAAAATTTCAAATGAAGTATATAAAATCTCTGAGAAAAGACTTCTTCCATTTCAGGTGACTAGGTAAAAGTCTAATGAACTGCACAACACACAATTAATACCCAACACTGAATATGCAGTAACCTTCAGAAAGAGACTCCTCCGAAACATTTATGTCATCTTCTTCATCATCAAAGTCCAAAAGTAATAAGTAATCTTCCTTTGGGATCACCATCATTTTCTTAAGAGCCATTCTTCGCTTAAAAACTATAATGTCTTCTTAGTTAAAAAAATGGAAAAAAAAGAGAAAAAAAATATGATCTTCCTCCTTCATTTAACCCTCAGAAGCTGTAGGAAATGCAGATCGGGAGGTTTTTCCTCACATAGTGGCCTCTTGGGACTGAGATTTCCCTCCAGTCACACATCCTTTAACAGTCCAATAACCCTGATCAGAGCTGGTTATCTCTTCCAGGTCACTCAGAAGTGAACTCCTTCACAACCGCACCTTTCCTTGCTTGTCTGCTCAATGGGAAAAACAAACAAACAAACAAACAAACAAACAAAAACAAACAAAAACAAAGCAAAACAAAAACAAAGCAAAACAAAAACAAAAACCAAAAAAACAAAACAAAAATAAAACAAATAAAAAACAAAACTATAACAAAAATAAATAAAACAAAAACAAACAAACAAACAAACAAACAAATAAAACGTTATCAGGATAGACCCACATGTAGTACTCTGAGGACCCTTTGTGATGCCAGATGGAGAAAACAGGTCTCATCCAGGGATATCACCCTTTGGCTGAATATTCCCTGTGTATGCTGTCATGGAGTACCAGGCACCATTGATTGGAAGGGAGTTCTCAGGAGGTGGAAATGAGCTACCATCTTTAAGACAAATGATTTCAAGTTTCTAGGTTAATAAGCATTTGCAGACTTGAAAAAACATGAAGAAATGTGTAACATGAAAGTACTGGAAATGGCACTACTAATTTCAACTGTAATATTTTTGTTATTTATTTATGTGCATAAAAATTAAAATGTGTGTACTTTTTCTGTATGTACATACCCACAACAGAAGAGTCCATGCTGTCCTAATAGATCAGAAGAGAACATCCAGATTCCCTACAATCCCTGGTAAACTCCCACCTCCACCTTCCTAGTACTGAGCTTGATTACAAGAGTGTGCTAGGATGTGCAGGCCCTCTCTCCCTCACTTATGTGCTTGGATGCCCAGACCCTTTTTCTCCCTTATGTGCTAGAGTGTTCAGGACCTCTCTCTCACCTATGTGCTATGCCCTCTCTCACTTCTGTGCTAGTCTGCTCATGCCCTCTCTCTCACTTATGCCTCTATAGCCTACAGAGGCTAAAAGAGAGCAGTGATTCTCTAAAACTGTAGCTGTGCATAAATTGTAAGCCACTATGTGGGTGCAATGTGCCCGGTCCTCTTCATAAAACAGGTGCTTTTTGTTTGTTTATTTGTTTGTTTGTTTGTTTGTTGAGAGAGGGTTTCTCTGTGTAGACCTGGCTGTCTTGGAACTCACTCTGTATACCAAGCTGGTCTCAGACTCAGACATTCTTGGCCTCTGCCAACCAAGTGATGGGATTAAAGGCATAAAGCACCACTGCCCAAACAACAGTTGCTCTTATCAGCCAATTTTCCACTTTTCAACTAATCTAGTGTGTACTTCATGTATCTTTAGGGCATTTCTCTCATTTACTTTCAAGGTGGAGGGTGTTTCCACCAGAACAGGGATCCAAAGTGGGATCCGTGGCACCATGGCATGGGTGTTTATTGTTACATCCCAACATTGAGAAATCCATCAAGAATCATTGGAACAGACTTCAGATGAATCACTTGAAAGAATATAAACAAGAAAGGGGGGTAAACACAGACTGGGGGAGATGTATAAATAATCTGGTTCACCAAAGTTTTATTGAACCCAGTGATCTCTACTCTGATATTAGTATGTCCATAAGAGTCCTGGGAGGCATCATGTATTCCCCAGTGCTGAGCAAATCTTGAGATGCCAGTAAAAGAAGCCTTTACAACTGCTCCTCCCTGGATAAAAATCAAAGGATTGAATTTGCTACAATTGGCATTGACTCCTCAAAGCACCCACTTGTGAAAGGAATGCATTCTAAAGTCCTGAATGAAAAATCTCTTTTTCATAACAAATTCATTCTTTGGGTCATCTGTCATGTTGGAAGAAAAGGAAAAAGTTTTACTCTGATCTGCCCAACAAGTGATGGAGGATCGACAATCAGACCAAGGCAGGATCAGACCTTCATCTTCCAAGACACATGAGGGGCTATTTTTGGTTGGTGGGGACGTTCTTTGTCTGAAAAGTTAGGTGGTACAAATGTACCATTAACCCAAATTGCCTCCTGCCAAAAGGTCCGATTTGTAAAGGTTATATCTACATTAGAAGTATCTTGGGTTGTGCTCACCCAACCTCCTCGGTGCTCATTAAACCTCCCTAAAGCTCAGGCTGGGAGGTTGATACAATGTCCTTGTCCATTAATTTGAAAACATAAAGAACCCTGTTCTAGTAAGGAGTGATTTTCTCCTAATGGTGCTCAAGTGGGATCATAGGGTAAATATGGCAAATCCACTGTTTTATTAGTAGTAAAGAATTTTGGAAAAACTATAGTATCATGGCGAACTGACATTGGTTTAGGGAAAGTCGAGAGAATAGCACATATCTGTTCACCCATTATACTAGGAACCTGAGACAAGTTCAGCATTGTCAGGATCAGGAACAGTCCTCAGGAGGTCAGCATTTTTGCACCATCCTTGATGAATATCCTGCTGGTGAGTCAATCCGGCAGCCAAAATGGGTTGTCTTCACTCTGTGGAAAAACACAAACAGCTCCCCGGGATCTGATTAAGATAGGATCCGGGCCTTTCCAGAGACCAGTTAAAACATCCTTCCGTTTGACCATTTCTTTTGGTCTATCAGGGTCTGAGCTATGTCGCTCAGCTGCAGAACGTCCCTGCTCATCAAGATTCAAAAAATTAAGTGTAAAGAGTGACATAGATACCGCTACTCTTGGCACTGAGGGCAGAGTCTCACCAACTCCCCCTTTTTGTTTTATAAGATAAGACTTGAGTGTGTGGTGGGCACATTCCACAATGCCTTGTCCTTGAGGATTATAAGGAAGGCCAGTCAAGTGAGTGACATCCATTTGATGACAAAATTGTTGAAATTTAGTAGAAGTATATGCTACCCCATTATCCGTTTTAATAATTGTGGCCTTGCCCCAGCACTCCACACTTCTAGGCAGTGCTGTATAACATGAGAGGCTTTTTCCCCTGTTAAAGGTGTGGCAAATATTACACCATTGCAGGTGTCAAAGGAAACATGTAAGTACTGATTTCTCCCAAAGGAGGAAATATGAGTGTCATCTATTTGCCAGACTTGTAATGGCCTGATGCCTCGAGGGTTTACCCCTACATGAGGTGTAGGTAAAAATTGACAACTACCTATGCACATAAGGCAGAGGTTCACTAGGACACTGAAGCCAACAATCCCGAGGCTGAGCAGCAAGCTGGCTTTCACCAGTCGTTGTTGGACTTTTTCTGCACTGAGTAGCTTGCATTTTATCTTGCAGGTACCTTTCTCCCTTATAATGAACTGCTTCCTCCTCCAAGTCCGTTTCTACAGAGGAGCTAAGTCCTTCATCAGATTCGGAGCTACTAAGAGCTAGCTGCTTAAACTCATTTAGTGGCAGGTAGAGGCTCCTTTCCTTATGTGCCTCTCCAGCTGGATCTCCCTTCTTCTCTCCCTTTCCATCCCTTTTCTAATCTCTCCCAAGGCATTCTTTTCTTTTTTGTAACTTTTCCTCGGCCTCAAGACACATGAAAAGGCCTAAATGAGCCTAAGCAAGCATACCATGGTGCCACATGGTCTATCTCCCTGACAAATCCCTCTAAGGTATTAGTGGCACATTTTAGGCCACACTGCTTCAGGACCGAGTGTAAGGCCACTATTATAGAATGCGAGATTCTCATACTGCCGCTGTACAGTCCTGACTGTGACTGAAAATGGACGCTGTCCAGGCACTGTCCAGTCCTGACCGTGACTGAAACTGGTCGCTGTCCAGGCGCTATCCAGTCCTGACTGGGACTAAGAACCAGTCAGTAGTGGAAGCAGTGGAAACAAAACGAAACTGAAAGGAAAAGTGCAATCGCTGTACAAACAATCAAAAGGGTGTCTAACTCTGGAGAAATTTCAAAACTGTATGTACCTTGCAGAGCCTTTCATCCCACAGTTCTGATTCCGCCCCGCGAACAAGAGATCTTCCTTGCGCTGGTGTGATGGTATAAAGTTCCCGGGTTCTTCGGTGCCACTTATTGCATCCCACTCGACCGGCAAGAAAGAAGCAACAAACCGGAATCTTCTGTGGCAAAAGATTTATTGCTTACTTATCAGGAAGACCATGAACCGGGAAAATAGCGCTGCTTATATACCCAACAGCATGACGTTTCAGCACCTGATGTGACGTGACAGCTCCTGATTCATTGCTTGCCCATCACCCTACTATTATGCCCCGAGAATGGGCAGTGACTAGGAGTGAGTTCACTCTTGCAACTGCGTACAAGGCTTGTTTACTAGTTAGGCACAGGGGAGGCCAGCACCATCTTATAATGGTGATTGCTCGTGGCACGCACGGCTCTTCTCAGTGATTGCTTGCGGCATGCACGGGATTGCTCAGGGCATGGCACTACACAGCTGTCTATATAAAAATGAAAATGTAATAAGGATAAAAGTGATACAGGAGAAATGGGTAACAATTCAAGGAGGAGAAGATAGAGATGAATTTGCTAAAACTCATTTATGTGTATGTAGAAAGTTCTTACCCAACAAATTTAAAACAAAATATGTAAGTAAGTAAGTAAGTAGGTAAGTAAGTAAGTAAATAAATAGACAAATATATATGTATGCACGTGCATATCCGATTGGTGTGTGTGTGTGTGTGTGTGTGTGTGTGTGTGTGTATGTGCATATAAGTTTGTAGGTATGTCGCACCTGTGACTAGAGGAATGCAATCATGCAGTATCTTTCTTTATGTCCTATGACGCAGTGTGTTGATTAGAATATCTTTTGCCCATGGTATGTGGCATTTTTACAAGGTGTTGGCTTGTTAGAGGAAGTGTATCATTGTGTAGGCTTGCTTTTGTGTAGTGCTCAATCTCTGCTCAGAGACAAAAATCGATCCTCTTCCTTGCTACCTGTGGCCACAAGCTTCCTTCTGGTAGCCTTCAGACAAAGATATAGACCACATAGTTCCTTCCCCAGCACCTCCTCTACCGGGGTACTGCCATGCTTCCTACCAAGATAATAATGTACTGACCCTCTGAAACTGTAAGACAACCTCATTTAAATTTTCCTTATAAGAGTTGCCTGAGTCATGATGTCTCCTCACATCAATGAAACCCTATGGAACATAGGCAGTATGTTAGACTGATTTTTAATGCTTACAAGATAATTGCAACCAGCCTGCAAGCACAAAGTAAAGGTGATGAATGAGTTGCTGTATTTTTTTTCTCCATCTACCCAAGGGACTTCAGACACTCCCAGATATGCTGGACTGCACCTGGATCTTACTACATCACTAGAGGTGTTCCCATCATCTTTCAGATCTGAGCAAAGAACTGTGGGACCTTTCTCATCTAAAGCAACTAAATCTAAGGAAACAACTGTAGGGTTTTCTGCATCCGCTCAGGGTACTAGGGGGCATTCCTTATCTGCACAAGCCACAGTAGGAAAGCCAATGTCTGCAAAGCAGTCTGTGGGAACTTTGCCTCCCACTCCAGGACCTTTAGGGTCCACCCAAATCACTCGGATCTGATCAGAAGCCTCTGGGAATTTCTTCCCCTTCACCAGGAACTCTAGGCTCTTCTTCTTCCATAGAGCCTTCTGGACATTCCCTTTCTGACCAAGCATCTCTAAATCTGTCCACAACTAGGCAAGGGAGTAAACAAACTATGCCGTCTTCTCCAAAGACTGTGCAACATCCAACTTATTGCCAGAAATTTATGAGGTTTTCTCCCCTTTCTGAACCTTCTGGACAAAGATCCCCAGCTTCCTCAAGGGATATTGGGCCGTTACTACCTAGCCAAAAATCTCAAAAATCCATTTCATATTCACCAGCAGATGGGAATCACTCACCATCTGTACTAGGATCTCAGGAGCATCCTCTATCTAGTAAAGACTCTCAAGGATATGTGCTATCCTCTCAAAAGTGTAAGGACTTTTCCACAACTGCAGAGGGTATTTTGCCTGTGCAAAGTTTCTTGTTATCCACACGAAAGAATCTAGAACCTTCCGTAGATACCACAGGGATATTGGTCATGGGACAATGTAAACACACAGAGACTACCTCGGGCCCTTTGCCTCTAGTAAGGGAGAATTCTGAATCTTCTACATATGCTTTGCCTACTCTAGGACCTTTGCCACCATCACCTCGAGAACCTGGTACACATTCATATTTTACTCAAGGAGGTGCAGAAACATTCCCATCTAGTCCCGGGAACCTAGCACATTTGCAATCATCCCAGGTGTCTCTGACACATTCCATCTCAGCCCAGGCAATGACTCATCTCTCTGGATCTGCTGAAGGGGCTCTACTCCATTCAGCTCCTTCCCCAGCAGTTTCAGAAAAAAAATGAATATTCTCCTTCTACCTGAGGAACTTCAGACACTTCCAGATGTGCTGAACTGCACCTGGATCATACTACATTATTTCAGGTGTCGCCATCAATTTTGAGATCGTAGCAAGGATCTCTGGGACCTTGCATACCTGAAGGGAGTAAATCTAAGGAAACAACTGTAGGGTTTTATGCATCTGCTCAGGGCACTAGGGGTCATTCCTATTGGCACAAGCCAAAGTAGGAAAGTTCATGTCAGCAAAGTAGACAGTGGGAACTTTGCCTCCCACTCCAGGAACTTTAGGGTCCACCCAAATCACTCGGGTGGTCTCAGAGTCTTTGCCATCTGATTAGAAGCCTCTGGGAATTTCTTCCTCTTTACCAGGAACTCTAAGCTCTTCATCTTCCATAGAGGCTTCTGGAAGTTCCCTTTCTGACCAAGGGTCTGCAAAACTGTACACAACTAAGCAAGGGAGTGTAAAAACTGTGCCATTTTCTCCAAAGACTGTGCAACATCCAACTTATTTCCAGAAAGGTATGAGATTTTCTCCCCTTTCTGAACCTTCTAGACAAAGATCCCAACTTTCCTCAAGGGACTTTGGGCCATTACTACCTAGCCAGAAATCTCAAAAATCCATTCCATGTTCACCAGCATATGTAACACATTCACCATCTGTACTAGGTTCTCAGGAGCATCCTCTATCTAGTAAAGACTCTCAAGGATATGTGCTAACCTCTCAAAAGTGTAAGGACTTTTCCACAGCTGCAGAGGGGACTTTGCCTGTGCTAAGTTGTTTGTCATCCACCTGAAGGAAAATAGAACCTTCGGCAGATTCCTCAGGGTATTGGACTTGGGGCAATATAATCACACAGAGACTACCTCGGGCCCTTTGCCTCTAGTGAGGGAGAATACAGATTCTTCTACATCTGCTTTGTCTACTCTAGGACCTTTGCCACCATCACCTCGAGAACCTGGTACACATTCATCTTTTACTCAAGGAGGGGCAGAAACATTCCCATCTGCTCCTGGGACCCTAGCACATTTGCAATCAGCCCAGGGGCCTCTGACACTTTCAAGCTCAGCCCAGGCAATGACCCATATTCTGCATAGGCTGAAGGGGCTCTACTGCATTCAACTCCTTCCCCAACAGTTTCAGAAACAAATGAATGTTCTCTATCTACCCAAGGGACTTCAGACACTTTCAGATGAGCTGGACTGCACCTGGATCTTACTACATCACTACAGTTGTCACCATCATCTTTGAGATCTGAGCAAGGAACTCTAGGAACTTGTTAAACTGAAGAATGCCATCTAGAAGTGACTAAATCTAAAGAAACAACTCTAGGGTCTTCCACATCTGCTCAGGGCACTGAGGGGAATTTTTTATCTGCAGAAGCCACAGTAGGAAAGTCCCTGTCTGCAAAGGAGACTGTGGGAGCTTTGCTTCCCACTCCAGGACATCTGGGGTCTACCCAAAATACTCATGTGCTACCAGAATCTGTGTCATCTGAGCAGATGTCTCTGGGAATTTGTTTATCTTCACAAGGAACCCTAGGTTCTTCATCTTTCCAAGAGGCTTTCGGACATTTCTGTTTTTCCCAAGGGTATCTAAAAGCCCATTTTTAAACAGGGGAATACACAAAGTGTTTCATTTGCTCAAGATACTTTGCATCCTCCAACTTCTTGTAAGACAGAAGTAGGATTTTCTCCATCTGCCCATCATTTTGCACAAAGATCTCCGGGTTTCCCAAGGGACACTCGAACTTTCCTACCTAGCCAGAAATCTCAAGAAACCTTTTATCCTACACCATCAATACTGGGTGTTCAGGAGCATCTTGTACCTACTCCAGAGGTTCTAGAAGCTTTGTCATCTTTTCAAAAGCACAAGGAATTTTCCAGCGCACAAGAGGGAACTTTGCTCATGCAAATTCTTTTTTCCCCAAACAAAGAAATCGAGAAAATTCAACATATGCCACAGGGATATTTGCACAATATGAAGAGTCACACAGTGCTTTAGGCCTTTTTCCACAAGTGAGGCAGGCTGTAGCATCTTCTCAGTCTACTTCAGCAAATCTAGGAACATTGCCACCATCATCTCCAACACCTGGCAGACATTCCTCTTCTGCCCAAGGAGGTGCAAAGACTTTCCCATTTGGTCAAGGGTATCTAGCACCTTTGCAATCTGCCCAGGGGCCTCTGAAACTTTCTATCTCAGCCCAGGCAATGATGAATACATCACAATGCTATGAAAGTTCTCATAATCCTCTGGGTCTTTCATCCTCAGAACAAGGGACTCCAGCATCTTCTGATTCTGCTCAAGGAGGTGTGAGTCCCGGTCTCTACACAAGGGGACCATACATCTGTCCACATGTCCACAAAGGTCTACCCAACATTCTACATCTTCCAAAAGGTTTTCAAGTCCTTCTTTACATACACGAGGTATAGGAACTCACTCCACATCTACACACTACACAGTAGCAGACTCACCATCTTTACCAGTGTGTCAGGGATATAACCACCCTGCTCAAAATACAGCAAGGATTTTGAGATCTGACCAGGGATCTCTGAGGATTTCAGCAAATACACAGGCTCTGTAGAAACATTGCTGCCTCCCCAGGGGACTCTAGGATATTCATCATTTGCATCAGGAGCACAAAAATTTTCAACAGCTACCCCAGGACATGTGATATCCAATGACTCACCTATGGAACTTGCAATTTCTGCCCAACTTAGTTCCTCACTTTCTTCCCTAAGCCTTTTGGATCTTCCCTTTCCACAGAAGAGCCTTCAGACCTCTCTAAACCTACAGAGGGACTTTTAACTTCATTCCAGGGACCAAACGAGTCTTTGAATTCTCTACAAGGGGTTCAACAAACAGATCCATCTGCTTCAGATCCTTCAGGATCTATGCATTCTTCCAAAGGACCCATGGTAATTTCTTTATCTGATTGAGGAACACTAGGATCTATATCATCTGCCCTAGAGCCTTTGACATTGTCCCTATCTGCTCAAGGGAATCCAGGCCATTTGTTATCTGTTCAAGAAGCTGGAGGCCCTTGGCTGTCTTTATAGGGGAACCTGTACACATGGCAAGCCAGGAATATCCAATGCTTCACCATGAGCTTTGAAAATTTCAGCCTCTACCATAGTGAGTCTAGGACCTTCTCCATCTGTCCAATTGGATTTGAAAGAGTAACATTATGTCTTAATGTCTCAGAGACCTTCCATGTCTGCCCAAGGTGTACTAGAAACATCAATATCTTCCCAAGGGCTTACAGAAACTTCCTTGTTACCTCAAGAGCCTCCAGGACACTGGTTCGAAAAGGAGGATTTAGGATATTCACCATCCAATCCAGAAGATCTTGGACTTTCTGATTCTTCCCAGGACACACTGGAAATATGGGCATGTAAGCAAAATAGTACAGAAATACCATCTGTCACCCAAGAGGTCATAGAAACTTTGTCAGCCACACAAGATTCTCCCAAATTACCAGCTCCTTCACCACTTAGTCTAGAGGCAGAAGAACCTCTGACATATACACAATCCATTTCTAAGAGTTCAGAATCTGTGCCAGGGACTCCAGAAGCTTTGGCATCTGTGTTAGGGTCTCTGTGTCTTTTGAAACCCAATGAAGGTGCTCTGGGCCCTTTAGTATCTGAACAAGGGATCCTGAGAACACCAGCATTTCCCCAGGAAAGTCTAGAACTTTCTCAACCTGCCCAGGGGCCTCTAAAACCTGTGACATCTCACCAAGAAACCGTGGATACTTCTTTTTCAACAGAGTTTCAGGGACTGTCCCTTTGTGCAGAAGGGGACATTATTCCTACCCCTCCTCATGAAGATGGATGGAGAAATTTCTCTTATCTCAAAAAGAGCCCTAGACGTTTGAAATCTAACCAAAGGATATTGAAACATGTCCCAATTCCTGAAAGGGATATCAGATACTGCCTTTCAGAACTTGATGCCTTAAAATGTATCTCTTCTGCCGTAAGTAGCCTCACATCTTCCAAGTATGCAGAAAAGGAATCCAGTCCTACCTCTACTCCTCAAAGGAGCATCTCCCCCTTAAAATCATCTCAATTGAGTTTCAGATCTAGTATCCTTTGTAAAAAAGGTCTCAGTCATTCTCCTCCTCCAGGAGATTGCCCCACACCTTCTAAATGCGGAAAACAAGACCAAGCCCTTCCTCTGTAGATCAAGAGGGCCTGAAATCTGTGTGCTCAAAACATGCGGGCTGCAAACACTGCCATTCTTCCAAAATTTGGGTAAGAAATTGCAAATTTAAGAAAGAGGTGTAAAGCTTAAAACTATGACTAACATAAACTTCGCCACTTCTGATTCTGCTAAAGGAGCCTGCAGATGCTCACCATCTCATGAGGTGGGCCTCAGAAGTCCCCTACCAAGCCAAGGCATTCACAGACCATCTAAGTCTACTGAAACCCCATCAGAAAAAGCCCCTTCTGACCAATGGGACACCAAAGCTTCCAATTCAGAGCATGAGGTTGACAAGCCATCTTCCATCCTTACAGAAGAGTTCATGCGAACCACACTTTCTCATGAAGACAGCCTCAGGCATCACACCTTCCTCATGAGATTCCCAGACACGCTACTTCTGCCAAGAGAAAACAGAGGAAAGCCTCTGTTTCCCAAGGAGCCCTGCAAACTTCCCCTACAGATCAAGAATGCATTGAGTCATCTCCAGATGGAGACAGTCCCCATAGAAGTGTGCAACACTCATCATCACCTCAAGAGGATATCAGCCATTCTTTTTCTACTAAGGAGGACTCAAAACATATTCCTAATGTCCAAGAGGGAGAGACAACTTCCAGAAGTGCAAAACGGGAGCCCATAGCTTTTGTGCCTATCCTATGGGCATTCATATCTCCAAAAGGGAGTACCACATTCCCTTTTGGAACATTCCCTGTTATGCGAAGATATGACAGACATACAATATCTCAAGCAGAGGATGTGGTACCTGCTCTCTCCTGTCCTTGGAGAGACCCATCATTACAATATGAATTTGGGTTCCCCCTTTGTGACCATTCTGTCCTAGGAGGCCACAAATATACACATCATTTGAAAATCAATCTCAACAGGATCGCACTGCAAAAGGGGAGTTGTAGTTCTTTCCTCTCCCCTAAAGGAGGTGTCGGACCTTCTCAATCAGACCAATGTGGACTCAGACTTTCCAGTTCTCACCAAAGGGACACATGCTTTGTGATCCCTGTTTCAGAAAGGCTCAGAATGCTTCAGGCTGAAATAGGTAGCCCCTCAAATGCTCCATCTAAGAAACTGGGCCTCACCGGTGCTTTTTATGACAAAAGAGATATCGAAAATGCTCTAGGAGGCTTACGACTTACTCCTTGCTTCTGACTTCCTCCTTCTGCCCAGGGACACACCAGAGCTTCCCAGCCTGCCAAACGGAACCTGTAAGGCAATCCATCTCAAGAGGGTGGCCTGGGCCCTACTCTCTCTTACTCTGTCATTTTCAGTTCTTTTTTGATACAGAATCTGCCCTCATATTTTCCCTTTCTATGCCCCTTATGAACAACATGAATTTAGAACTTTTTCTTTTCATCAACTGTCTATCAAACTTACAATTTCCACTCCTAGCTGCCTCAGATGCACATTGAAGCCTCATCTATGCCCCTGTGACTAAAAGCAGGACAAGAATCCCCTTTCTGATTAAGAGTAGCTCACAATTGTATCCAGAAGAATGTGCTATATAATTTTCACCTCATGAAGAGTATTATGTGATTCTTCTGAACATTGAGGACCTAGACCTACCTACTAGATCTGATCTAGTCCATGAAAAATCCACTCCCTTGATCTAAGGTGCACCAAGTGCTTCTTATTCTGATCCTCTGACCTAATTACCCCTGTCCAAGGATCAGGACCCTGGTTCCTGAAGTCCCAGAGCTTAAGAGTAGCCAGCACGTTAATAAACCCAGGAAATAGACATTAAGCTGACCAGCAAAAATGAGAAAGCCTTGCCATTTTTAGAAGTAGGCAGCAGATTTATCAGGAGAACTAGCTGGGAAATGTCTCCTAGCACACTGGAGATTGATTAAGCTGTTGCATGGCCTGCAAGATATGCGTGTTCTAGGTTCCCAGGAAGCCTCAATCATGAAATATTCAGGCCTTCTCTCCTCTCCACATCGACCCTTGATCTTGTACAGATACAATAGTCTTTGGCATTTCTACTTTCCCCAACATGGTGTGAACCTTTCTGCCTCTAAAGGATGGCATCCTTTATAGATTGTTTGTGGATACATCAACATTATCACTCTGTCAATGGGTCCTCCAAGTCCTGTTTCTGACACACAAACCTCAGAATTATCCCTTCAGCACCAAGAAGACTCACACTATCCCCATGCTTGAAGTGGAGCTTAAATCACTCTCAGTGGCTCAAGGAGTCATCAGGTACACTTTGTCTAAATTAGGAATTCAAAAACACTCCAGGCATTCTTCTCTGGTAAGGTTCAGACCTACACCTTAAGAACCACAGATCTTCTAAACTACTGTATGGACCAAGGGAACTTCTGATATGCTCATTCTGAACCAGGGATCCTCAGATCATCCCCAATAGCCTAAGTGACCTTCATCTTACCTGTCTAGAACCAATGTGCTGGGGCTGGAGAGATGGCTCAGCAGTTAAAAGCACTGACTTCTCTTCCACAGGTCCTGAGTTCAATTCTCAGCAATCACTTGTTGTATCACAACCATCTGTCATGGGACCTGATGCCACCTTTTGGTGTGTCTGAAGACAATGTCAGTATACCCACATACATGAAATAGAACCTATGTGACTCACAACTTCCACCAATAACTCAAGGGGGATTCAGATGTAACCCCTGAAATCCAATATGTTAGAAACTCCCCAGTATTGAAGGCAGCATTATCATATGAGAACCAGAAACCTCAGAATTTCGTTAATTTCCCTCAGAATTACCACTTCAGAACAAAGGTGTCACATAGGTCCTCAATAACTGAAGATGCCCTGATACATATGACATGATAAGCAAAGGACTTATCAACAGACCCCAACAACATTTTAAGAAAGCCACAAAGTTGGCTCTTTTACTATCAGCATGCAATAGCATTGATGAAGATACAATGGGGACTCAGATGTACCCTGCTAGACCCAGGATAATTTATACCTCCAGCATAAATATCAACTCCATCACGTCAGGCCCCCTCAGATGTAAAGTATCCCATAACTTCAAGGGGGCTGACACCCAGTTGTTTTATCCTTTGAAGAGCACCTAAACCTTGCTTCCTCTAACCATAGTATCCTCTGACATTATGTGTATGCCAATGGGGTCAGCTGACCTTGAGTAAAACGCTTTATTCTTCCTCCTTCTGCACTGGAAGGGTCTGAGACATGCCTCTCTGATGAAGCAAGGTATAGAACTGACCTTGTGAGTGAGAAGTTTATCTCAAATATTCAGGCTCAGCTCTAGTGTACTTCAGGCTGAATTCTTGGTACCAAGAATACACAAGAGCTTCGGTCTTTGTTCATGGTGGACTCAGGTCTACCACTCAACTAAGAGCTTCTCCCTCAGACCTTATTGGTTAGGGAATACACTTTTGACCACCAAAAACAAACGAACAAACAAACAAAACAAACCTCACAGAACTCCAGAGTGAAGTCCCATGGCCAATGTATAAAAACCTCAGCCTGGATTCAAGGCTCTCTTTAAGCTGGTCATCAGAAAGGTAACTGTACACTACACCCACACCTGTGTGCTTTCTTGTAAGTTTAATAGGCAACAAATCCAGGGACTTTGAGCCAACTTGTCAGAAGAAACCTCAGATTGCTGTCAAATCTTCATGGAGTCCTAAGAGATAAGAATTTTTTAGAGTTCTCTGAAGATATGGAGGCCTGGAGTGCCTGGAACAAACTCCTCTACAGAAGGTGAACAGGGCAACTCCCCTACTGTCCAACAGGGTTGAGGGACTTTCTACTTTCCAAACCTATAGTATTTTCCTTCCTGTGATGATCAAGGTCATAAAATGTACACCTTTGATGCAATGGGCAATCATAAAAATCCCTTCCGTTCAGGAACCCATGGGATATTTTACCCCTGACCAAGGAGAATTGCTCCCTCTGCTCAAAGTTCACAGAAATCAAGAGGAGGAGGCCAATCCTGGAACCTTATGCCACTTCCCTGTGTATAGTCACATGACATTGTGTGAAATCATCATTCTAACTCAGTTCTGGTTGGTTGAACATAATTCTTAGGAGGCAATCATGCTGAGGATACAATCTGAAGCTTTTCATGAATCATGGTACCTATATTTGGTGCCTTGCTAATTCAGCTAAGGATATGGATACCCCAGGCTGTGAAGAACTGTCAGAAGTTGTGTCAATGCTAGAACTTCATGAGCTAAGGTAAGCAAAATAATTTTTGCTCAAAATATTATGGGGAATTTATACTCTGATCATCTCTCCTGTTACAAGGATATCAGCAACTCCTTTCTCCCCAGGGCTACTCACTTCTTCTACCTTTACTTAAGGAGGCATCACATATTCCCACTGAAGCAAAGGGAGCCTCTGATCATACCAGTTTGTCCAAAGCAGGCTTGGACATTCATTTAGGTCGAGGAATCCCACAAAGCTTGCTGATATTATGGACTGAACCTTAGATGTTTTTCCTATTGTTTCCGAGGTTTTTTTTTCAGTCAAGGTAAACTCTAGGTTCAAAAAGGTTTCAATGAAGAATCTTTGACATAGATACTCTGTCAAGGAAGAATCTTTCATTTTATCTTTGAATTAGGGAAATATAGACTCACCCTTAAATTTGACCGGGGATTAATACAAATTCTGCTGTTTATGGAGCCTACAGAAAAGCCACTGACATGAAAAACTCAAGCCAATGTTCTTTTTTTTTTCTTTTTTTTTTCCTCAAGGAAACTTTAAATCAACTTCTCTTGACTATGCTTACCTCAGAAAATCCACTTTTATCCATAGAACCATGAAGTCTATTCCTCTAGGAGGTCCTAAAGTTTCCCTTCAGACCTGGATGGCCAGGCATGCTCAAATAAAAGAAGGGATGCCAAACACTCTGAAATGATGTCCTGGGACATGACAGTAATTATATGAACCCTAATCTAATTTTTAATTTTAAGCCTGTCACTTGAAATGGATCAATTCCATTTTGGTGCCTATGCCTGGGATGCTGCTGTACAGCTTATGGAGAACATAGAGCTAGAGTTTACCAATCAATTTGTAAGAAAAATGCTCTGATTGTTGGCAAGCAAAACTCAAAGTCTCAGAACACATGGGTATTCTGGACTATGAGGACATTTGCACTTGATAAGTTATTTTTGACATCTTCCAATTTCCAAGGTAAACTTTTGTCTGAGGGATGCTGTGACCTTCCTTCTCTTCCTTATCCACCCAACACGTTCTCTTTCTCAAAAATGACATTCAAATATATGAAGTATATATGTGAATGTATACTTCAAAGTAGTTTTATACCTAGCTGGTCAGCCATATTTCCAAAAGTGACTCCTTCTGTAAACAATGTACCCTAGTCCAGTCTGGTTTGAGGTCCCATAGTCCACGTTACAAATCAGAGCAAAGTACCTGTGCCATCTGCCTTTAGGCAAGTCAATAGAAATGTAATAACTTCATTAATTCTGCCTAGACCTGGATAGATGAACAAAGTCGAAGAAGTATACTAGCCAGCAACAATCATTGAAAGCCTTTGGAAGAAAAAAAAATATGTTGCTGCCATGTCTCTTCTGAATGAACACAAACTATGAAAATACAAACTCTGAATAAGAACTGGAAACTTATGATCATGCCTGGAAACATTATCCACTGTATAAGGTACCAGGGACCTTTACCTTTGACAGACGTGTATATGGCAATTTCACATTCTGCCTCAAGAGGAGTCTGCCCTCCTCTTTCAGTAGGGCCTTCGAGATTTCCTCTCTTACATGGAGCACACATTTCCCCATCGTAACTCATTTTTTTTTCTCACTACACTTAATAGAATGTCAGAACTCTCCTAGGGCTAACATTGCCTTAGACCCTATTGGTCAAATGTCACCTAAAACATGTATTATGCCTTATAGCGAATATTCCTAATCCTACCAAGTAGCTTTGAATCATTTTTCCTTAAAGGGATGTGAGACCATGGGAGACTTATACCACTCATTCTACATAAAAGAGAATCTAACATTCCCTGTCTTCCCAGTAGGAATCTGGGCCTATTGTCTACTTCAATTCACCAAGTGGATTTTAGAACTTTAGTTTCTGCAAAGGGGGTCCTGGGAAATCAAAGACTATTGAAAGGGCTCTCAGAACTAGCTCCTGTGTCAAAGGGGCGTTTCAGACATCTACTCTCTGTTCTAGGACACTTCAGGTCCATCTGTGCAATTATTGAACCACCAGAGATTCTCTTCTGGCTGTGCCTCGCAAATACCCCTATTAACTAAGTTTGCTTTAAACATATCCATACAATACATTCACGACCAATGACACCTCACATTTTCTATCCTTTTAGATCATAGGACAGAAAATAGAAATCTGAAATTGGCTCTCATATCCTGTGCCTCAAAAATGGTCATCAAAATGCACCATTCCTATCTCTTATTCACAGATGTGTGCAGCTGAGCACAGCCTCAAGGAAACATCAATGCTTGCATAACTACTTATGTTGGGAGATTGTTGTGACCACTGACTGGACTCTCAAAGATGTTACACAGGGTATGCATAAGGGGGAAATACTTGGAAGCTAGTGAGGCAGAGGCTGAACATTCCTCCAGTACCCAATGAAGCCTAGAAACTTCCCCTGTTGACCATGGGTGAACTGGATTTTTCTGACCTGCAAAATATGACTGGGGACCTCTACTTTAGGAACTAAGACATTCACGATTTCTTCTCTGTTGAAGGTGGTCTTGGAACTTACCATTCTGAGAAGAGGTTTTCATAACTCCTCTGTTCCCCAGATTCCTCTCACACTCCTTGTTTTTTGAAGTAGCCAAGAGAACTAACCTGGGTGAGGCTGAGTGAGGTTCAGTCTTTTCCTTCCCCCAAAATTTGGCCTTGGATCTTGTCCATTTCTGCAAGGGAGGGGGGCGTTAACCACTGTGTTTGACCAAAGGAAGGTCACACTATTCTTTATTCCTAAAATGCCATTAAATATGCTCTTTTGAATAATAGTGCATGGTGCCTTGTATCCTCAAGCATTCACTTATGACCTTGAACTATTTCAAATGTATATTCTCTAATTAAGTAAGATTCAAGCCTTTCCCTTTTATAAGGATGACAGGGGAAATATATTGTTTTTCTCTGGTTTGTGGTCCCAGGTCATATATATATATATATATATATAGAATTATTGACTGGATCCTATGTTATGCTTTGCAATCCAATTGAATTGTTGTTGCCTATATATGTACATATTAAGACAAACTGAAGGCGGCAACCTAGCCAGGGACAGACATCCAGGCTGTTTGAAAAGGCTTGGAATGTTGTCTGAACTCACCCAGACTAAACACAGGATGTGGAACTTTTACCAACTAAGGAAGATTTGGAAGCTGAAGAGCAGTTGAGGGACTTCCTTTACTGATCAAGGTAAAAGGGACATTCATGCATAACAGGATGTTGCATGGCACTTACCCCCTCTCCAAGGTTTTTCTAATGCATACCATTGTACCAACCAGGTCTCATTATTTTCTCTTTCTCCTAAGTGCCCAGTACTTCCTCTCTTCCCAAGTTACCTCAGTTCTTTGTTTTGTTTTGTTTTTCACTGAAGAGAATGTCAGACATTCCTCCTATGACTAAGCCTCCTGCAGACCTTCTCTATTTGCCCAAGATTGTCTAAAGTACTCATTTAGTGGAAATACCCTCAAACTTTCAGTTTCGTTGAAAGTGGGACTCAGTCATTTCTCTTGTGACAAGAGATGTCCCAAACCACTGCCTGCCAAATACAGAAGTGGATGCTCACAGTCATCCATTGGACAGAGCATAAGGTCCTCAATGAAGGAGCCAGAGAAATACCCAGGGACATGAAGGGGACTGAAGCCCCATAGAAGGAACATCAATATGAACTAACTAGTACACCCCCCCAGAGCTCCTTGGAACTATGCCACCAATCAAAGAAAACACATGGTGGAACTTGTGGCTCTAACCACAAGTGTAGCATAGGATGGCCTAGGAGGTCATCAATGGGAAGAAAGGACCTTGGTCCTGTGAAGGCTCTATTTCCCATTATAGGCAAATGCCAGGGCCAGGAAGCAGGAGTAGGTAGGTTGGGGAGCGAGGGGAGGGAGAAGGCATAGGAGATTTTCAGAAGGCAATCTAGGAAAGTAGATAATATTTGAAATGTAATTAAAGAAAATATATAATAAAAATAAAGATGCCCCAGACTAAGTAAGCTTTATGCCATTCCCACTGAAAAAGGTAGAATGATGTCCACTCACATGCAGTTCATTGTAGTACAAAAGGGGGCTATAATTACCTCCTTCAACCTCAAGGAACATAGACATCTAATTGCTTGCCAAGGGTGTATGTGCCATGGAGCAATGATGACAGAGACCTCAGGTTTGGATCCTATGGCCAAGAGGGTCTCATTTATTATACCTGTAGTCATAGGAGTTTCAGATATAGCCTCTTGGGATGCCCAAGAGTATTCATTCCAAGGGCACCTTAAACTTGACTTAAACTCATATTACCTCAGTGCCACTCTCTATTAGAAAGATTGCAAGGCAAACACAATTGCAACTTCACAGTGGGCTCTCACATATTTCTGAGTGTAGGGCAGAGGGCAGAACATAGAAAGAAAACTAATATGCATGTGATCTTCCTAGAGGTAGGTGTCAGAAATGCTGTGTTCCTGTCTCTCAGTTATAGATAGGTACAGATAAATACAACCTCAGGTCAGACAACCACTCTCCCTGTTGGAAGAGTGTGCTGACTGTTCTTTGTATTCTTCCCAATAGTATATACAATATATGGATAATGGAAGGTGGGAAGACTAGATGGAAGCAAACTATGCACTACCATTCTGTTCTCCCTCTACCCAAGATAAACTAGATTTTTCCCTTTTGCACAATGTGGTGACTTGATCCCGCTACTTGGTTAATCATGGTCTGAAACTAACTAACTTACTTTCTCTCTCTCTCTCTCTCTCTCTCTCTCTCTCTCTCTCTCTCTCTCTCTCTCTCTCTCTCTCTCTCTCTCTCTCTCTCTCTTCTTTCCTTCCTTCCTTTCTTTCTTCTTCTTTCTTTCTCTCTCTCTTTTTTACTTTCTTTCTTTCTTACTTTCTTCCCTCCCTCCTTTTCTTTCTTTCTTTCTTTCTTTCTTTCTTTCTTTCTTTCTTTCTTTCTTTCTTTCTTTCTTTCTTTCTTTCTTTCTTTCTTTCTTTCTTTCTTTCTTTCCTTCCTTCTTTCTTTCTTTCTTTTTCTCTCTCTCGCTTTCTGTCTCTTTCTTTCTATCTCTCTCTCTTTCTCGCTCTCTCCCTCCCTCATTCACTTTCTCTCCTTCTTTCTTTCTCTTTCTTTCTTTCTCTCTTTCTTTTTCTTTCTTTCTTTCTTCCTTTCTTTCTTTCTTTCTTTCTTCCTTCTTTCCTTCTTTCTTCCCTCCTTAATTTCTTTCTCTTCTTTCCTTCTTTCCTTCTTTCCTTCTTTCCTTCTTTCCTTCCTTCCTTCCTTCCTTCTTTCCTTCCTTCCTTCCTTCCTTCCTTCCTCCCTCCCTTCCTTCCTTCCTTCCTTCATTCATTCCTTTGTTTCTTTCTTTTTTAAGTATTTATTTATTTATTACATATACAGTGTTCTCTATGCATGTGTGCCTGCACATTAGAAGAGGGCACTGGATACCATTACAGATGTTTGTGAACTCAGGAGCCCTGGGAGAGCCGTCAGTGTTCTTAACCACTGAATCATCTCTCCAGGCCCAGGTACTTTCTTTTTAAGCAAAACGGATGCAGAAGGTCATAGAAGTTGCAGATATGAACACATGCTACTCAACCTGTTTTCAAGGTATCTCACACCATCACCTTTGGATGAAGGGTCATCAGAATTTCACTTGGGATAGGTGGCTTTCATGACCTACTGCTGTTACCAACAATACCCAAAACCTTCCATTTCTGCCCAAGGTCAGTTATAATTATGAATGGAGTTTACTATTGGAATCTCAGAATTTTCATTTTTCCCAAGGGTACCAAAATCCAGGTATCCTAAGAGCATCCTTACATACATATGAGCCTCAAATATAACACTCCAATCATGAGCTTTAGATCATTTCGCTCCAAAGATGGTCTCTAGGAAATTATACTTCACTAATTCTGCCCTACATTAACAGAGCCTGAAACTTAGGTCATCTATCCTTCATACCATCCTTCATGCAAACACCCATATAACTGATGATAAGCTTCAAGAGTGCTTAGAGACTTACAGTCATGCCTGGTGCATAATGCTTGCATTGCTGCCAGGCTTACCAAGGTGTATGTGAAGATGGGAATCTTCTAAGTTGTGAAGCAGTCCTACCTCTCCTGCTTAAGGTAGGCTAGGTCACTCACTTAACCCTAAAGAGGTTGGGGACATTAAGCAGACTCTAATTCTGCTTTAATCTTCTACTCATAAACATCAATACTTAGACCACTAATTTGTGTCCATTATATATCAAATGCATCCTCTGTATACATGAGGGTCCAATATCTGTCTTGTAAGCTTGATGGGCCTGAGATCATCTCTACCTGCCCCAGGCCCCAAACTTCACTTCCAGTCCAAAAGGTCTTCAATAATTACCCTCTCTGATCAGAAAGAATTCCAAACTATTCTCTATCTGATGGAGGGCAAAAATTTCCATTTAACTGTGTCTCACATCGAACTCTTCATTTGAAAGGGGCACCAGAATGACTCTTTTTGTTCCAGCGGTTCTCAAATTCACATCCTCTGTCGAAGAGGTCTATAAATGTCATCCAGTCATACCAGGGCTTCAGTGCCTCTCCCTCTCCCTATGGGAGCCTCAGACACACCACATCTAGTCATAAATATTTCCTCTTCTCCCTCTGTCTATTGGGCAACAAAGCCTTCTCGAATGCCCTTATTGGACTGAAATATTTCCTTTTTTTTTCAATGGTGGACACATACCTACCCTCTCTTTTAAAGTGTAAATAGATCTTGTCTTATTGACTATGTGTGCCTGCTATATTCCAACTGTCTAAGATTACTTCCAAACTTCTTCCTGTTACAAATATACGGAGACATTCCTCCATTCAAGAAAAGTGGCCTTGCTCTTATGTCATCTGACTAAAGGTTTCATAGACCAAAGATAACCATCCAACCTGTTGGAATACTGAAACAATTGCTGCCTGCTTTCCACATACCACATAAAATATGTGGATATCCTAAATTCTGCAAAAAAAGATTTGTAAGCTGATCAAGCAATACTGTGACTCCCTCTTCTCCAGAAGGTATTTGCATTTTCACCAATGTGAAATGGTATTTCTTATTTAATGAAAATAGCAAGAGATTTTACCCTTTTTACAAGTAGGTTTAGAATTGCACATTTGCAAAGTGTCACAGAAATGCTGCTTATGACCAGAATGCTTAAACTTTCTTATTCTCATGAAGTTTGCCACATTACCTCTTTGATGAAGGGCACAACCATCCTACTTCTGTGCAAAACTGCCCAAGCTCCTCACCTATCTTACTTTAGGAAGATTTGTACATTCACAACAGAGAGTGCTCCAACCTGTGTGGAGCACAGTGTGTTTCAGGAAATCCCCCAGATTCTCCATCTTCCCAGTGTATGTCCTACTTATAACTTCTAATTTCCGTGGTCTGGAAAGCACTGTTCTGACCTAAGAGATTTCTGAACACTCTGGACTGAAATCCCAAACAGAAGAGTATCAAGGTAAGGGTAAATCAGTTTACTATCTTTGTTTTGTTACCTTAAACAGAGACATCCTGGCCTCCATGCAGATGAATGTGTGGATGGACATATATTTAAGGAAGACACTAAACCAAAAAATACTACATTGCACCCTCTTAAAAGACTTCTAAGATTGTTGTCATGCCTACCACTGACATTCAGATGATGTGTATTCTTGATTGTGATTTCATGTTTGGAGCTGATGAAGGAGTAAGTACCTGGAATGTCCTATAATTCTCAAGGTATCAATCAGTGTTCAATTTCTGATCAATAGTGCTGCAGACATAAGAATAACAGGATAAAACTATTCTATACAATCCTATGAAGCTCCTATCACCATCATCCTATTTTAGAGAATCTTAGATCTATCACGAATCCCGAGACCGGCAGAAACAATTCTTCTCCTGCACATAGGGGTACTGCATATGTCTCCCCTTACCCAAAGTATTCCACTTACTGTCTTTTACTGAATTGGCTTTTAGACTATACCTGAAATATTCCACTTTTCACCAAAGGATCTTCCAGCCCTCCCTGTTCTAATAGAGAGCTACCGTCCACCAATATCCAAAGGGTTCTCAGACATTCTAAATTTGACCCTGTGTGAGTAAACTTACTAAGTCTATTTAACTGGGCCTCAGATCCTTCTGCTTTGACCAAAAAGATTTCAATCTACTGACTCTGAGTTACCAGGGGCCTCAGATCTCATTTTCCCCAAGTGGTCATCAAATATGCCTTTCTGACCAATAATGACCTTGCAATGTTCTCCTCTGATGGAGACACTTAGTCACCCCCCCCTCTAATTTTAACTCCCAAATGGACCTCCAGACCACCCAAGCTTAAATTACCTGAACCGAACATTAAGAAGTACAGCCCAGAACAAAAGCTCATTTCCTCAATGCAGAAACTAAAATGATGTACTCCTCACCATTCATACCTAGACCCAGGAGAAGAACATATGCCTGAGAAGAAGAACTAGTGTGGAACTGTCAGCCAGGTTTTTGGTGAGTGCTCAGACTGCTTCCTGATCTGGCACCACATTTACTACAGTGGACAGATGCTCTAGTCTCTGATAAGGAGTTGCTAGCTGTTAGGAAGTACCTGTAATGGGCTCCACTGCATGAGGTAGGCTGAGTCTTTGAGCTCACGTCAAGGAAAGAACATGCAAATTTAAACTCTACCCAACCAAACATACTAGTTTACCTGTACAAAGGGGTTTTAGATTTCCAAATTCTCACAAAGATGCCCTCGTGTATTTCCCCTCTGACCATTGGGGTCCTATCTATTTTTCATGGCTCATAGGGTCTCATTTCTTCCCAATGTCCATTACCCACTCACCTCTGACCACTAGCCATACTTCTCTGATTAGTGTTGGGGATGTTCTCGTTATGACAATAAGGCCAACAGTAGTGCCTACATGCCATTTTTGAAAAATTGGATCTTAAATTCCACCTCTGTCCAAGGGTACTTCAGAAAGACCTTTCTCATTACATAGGGTCTCTATAGTAGCATCTTTATTCAACAGGCCTCTGGTTGTACCTTCTGGCCAAGCAGGCCTTACACTTCACTTATAGAGATGCCACATTTACACAATGTAGACAAAAAGGATTTGAGCATTCTCATACTCATCAATATAACATTCCTCCCCTAAGGTTTGAAGTCTCCAGAGCAGCAAGGAGAATGGGGAGTAGAACTCATCATCTTTATGTCACTCATCACCAATGGATTGTTCCCAACCTTAGTATACAGACATGGATGGTTGAACACAAACCTGTCAGGCTGACAACGCAATAGACATCTACTAAAGTCCTTGGAACCATGTTCAGAGTGCTGCACATCCTCCTGAAGATGCCACGGATGACATGGTTCCTAGTGATTGTTGTTCTCTTCTTGTTGTTGCTGTTTTCTTTTAACTTTTGAAGAGGATACTTTATTAGACTGTTGCTATGTTAGTCATCTCCTGGCATTAGAAACCAACATGCCACTGCTTAAATGTTTTACATTTCCTACTCTTTTTGGAAAACACAATGTATGCACATCATTTTTTCCTATTGTTTCAAAGACATACCACTATGTAATTCAACTTTACAATTGTAATCATTTTGACCAATATTCACATGAATATAAATTTTATGTGTAAACATCTTCCTGTGCTGTGTTATTTTCCACCAGGTGACAGTTTCATTTGAGGTCATTTGGAAGTTCGTTCCTTACTATGTGTCTTTAAAAGATATATTTTGGAGCTGAGGGGTATGGCTGAATATCTTCAGCACAATAAATACCTTCTGTAACGTTACTATCTAGTGGATTATAAGTATCAGGTTGTACACAGTAGTAACTAAAATAATGGACAAGTTTGAGAAAGATTTTAGGGTGTAATCTTTCATAATATACACAAAAAAGAAAATCCTAGATATTAATCAAATCTATGCACACCAAATGAACATTGTGAGTTTTGTGGATTTGTTTTTATATGTCTTTGTAGTTCGAATGTCCAACCTTTATGTCTTAATTGAGGATTGTAAACAATGCTCAGGGTGTATTTGTGTGAGTTAAAGGGCACCATGTCTTTAGTGTTTAGATTCATATCACATATCATTATCTGTCTATCCATCATCTATATATGTATGTATGTATGTATGTATGTATGTATGTATGTATGTATGAAGTAATGATTGAATGTATTTATATAGATATGTATGCAACTATTTCTCTATCATCTACCAATCACTCTTTCTCTTTCTATTTCTCTCACCCTCTTTCTCTGTTTATCTCTTATGCATGAATATATCTATGCATGTAGCTAGGTAGGTGTGGTAGTTTTAATGTAATTGGTTCCCATCGGCCCATAGGCTGTATTAGGATGAGTAACCTTGATGGACTAGGTGTTTCCTTGTTGGAGGAAAGGTGTCACTGGAAGAGGTGGGTGGTCTCATACATGTTCAAGTTATGCCCAGTAGGGTTCTGTGTGTTTGTTGTCTGTTTGTCTTTCCAAGAGTAGCTGTGATAGTGTGTTCAGTGATTCAAAGAGGGGATGTTGGTTAGATGGCATATAAAGCAGGCAAGACACATTTACATACATGGTAGAAGAAGCAAGCTTTAAGAAGCACAAACAATCACACACACACACACACACACACACACACACACACACACACACATTTGTTGGACAGTGCAAAGCTTCAACCACTTTCCATATATACTCACCTTTGGTGGATGGAACAAAGCACCAACTTTATTTTTCTCACACTGCTTATATATCTCTGCGCAATCTTTCAATTAGTATAAAATTTGTACTGGTTACTTTCTATTTTCTTCTAGTGAATAATTATGAGAATATATAAGGAAAAGCATCTTCTCACTATACTTTTATGATGAGCTATTTATAAATTATGTTTATAAATATCCAATATTATCCCCAAGAACCAACACACATTTCTAACTAAAAAACTTGTTATAGATTAACAAGTTGTAAGCAAGTAAGGTATTTTTTTTCAGCCAGTTTCTCTTACTGGTAGACTGAAATTTGCTGTTATACATAAAGGATTAGTTTTTATCTATCTCAAAAATTAATCCTTCAAAAATCTTAAAAGAATCACAAAACTAAACTTTTATGTAAAAACCTATCATCCCTTTCTACTTTGAATCCTCAGGGTGCACATCTGTTCATTAACCATGTCTTTCTTAAATCATATCAGGAATCAGAATGAGGAAATAGGTATAAGGAAATAATAATCATCTGAACACCAGCCTGACTTTTGAAAAAAAAAAAAAAAGGCATGCTTTTCGTAGTAATTCTTTCCAAGATCGTGATTGAAGTATTAATCTGCATCAGCTGCAATCCTTGAGAAAGTTAGATCTAAAAAACACTGTGGGTGGCAATGATATTGCCCAGTTAGGGGCTGGAACCCCCCTTAAATTTTCATACAATCCATAGATTATGAGGGATGTGATGTGAGGGCAGCAAGTAGAGAGAAACTCTACAACAGCATGAGTGGTAACAGAGTGGTACCAGCTTTTAAGTGTTTAAGAGTGGTAAGAGCTTTTAAGTGGTTCACCTCACCAAGAACCCATCAAAGCCCAGTATTTTGGAGGTAAAATGTACATTCCTGGAAGCCCCTCTGCCATGCTTAATATTCTAGTAAAATTAAAAATAATATTAATTTCTCATTTAATAGACCCTGCTTACAGTCCCCCCAAATTTTACTCCCCACGGTTCTTTCACTACCTCCCATCCTCTCCAGTTCCTCCACCTTTCGGTCATCATTCATTAAATACTTCTCTTTCAAATATCTCTTCCTGCATTTCCTTATTCAACCCCATCTCCCTCCACCATGCCACCTGATCTTCTCTTTCTTGTCCACCTTTGTCCACTAATAAAATCCATTCTATATCCCCATACCATGGGCATCAATGTATGCACCCAAGTCCTTCCTCTATACCTAACTTCACTGGATCTACAGATTGTAGACAGGCCATCACATATGTAATGTAGAATGTGTTAATCTTTCTATTGCTGTCACCAAAAACTATAACCCAAGCACAAGTTGGGGAGGGTAGGACTTATTTGGTTTACACTTCTTCATTGCTATTCATCATCTGAATACAGACAGAACAGGAACTGAAATGGGCCAGGAACCTAGAGGCAGGAGCTAATACAGAGACCGTGGATGGGTGCTCCTGCCACGCACACCAGTCGAGTCAGCTTGACAGGCCTAGAGGCCTGGAAGCGCTCATGAGGCAAAGAGTTTCACGGAAGCTCACCTTCTGGAGTTTTGGCCTTCTCATTAACCCATATACTAATCCCCTATTCCCGCGTTAGTCTGGTGTATGGATCCACGGGCTCTCTTTTAGTGTTATCTTATTATAAGTTCTTTTTAAGATTGAATTCTGATATAGCTAAGCTTTCGCCAGTGTTCCAATATCCTAGGAAGTCCTTGAGCTGACCATGGGCTTGGATTTCAGTAAGAATGTTGGCATTCAGAATTGCCTCTGGTATTATACTACCACTTTGAATAAAAGCTAAGTCAGTGCCCTACACAGGAATTTATCATCATCTAGGAAGAAGGAAGTTTGAGACCTAAGGAGGAAGCAGAGTACATACTTGGAACTATAGATAGCTGAGTTCCACCCATATACACGTATTTACAATGGCCTAGGGGGAAGGTGGTCTATACAATAGACTAAAATAGGAACTATAGCAAGGTCACGAAGCCATTGACTTCTTCTAAGACTATGTGGATCTTTGGTGGAGCTCTTTTTGATCCCAGTTGTTAACAGTGAATTTTATCCCAGGTGTTTCCTGTGAGACCTTCTGAGTTTTTATTCCTCCGTTTTCTGTAAGAATCCAGTAACCTCTTTGTACCTTGCTTGTGTGTCACCCAACTTCCCTATTCTCTTCTGTATAAAAAGTTTGATGCTCAATTTGACACATTACATTCAGATTCTACACAAACTCTCCTCTGTGTATCTGTCTAACATTTCATCCAATGCTTTGCCCACCTGTGACTAGAGATCCGTTCCACGCAGACAAAGGGGCCCAGAATGTCTGCAGCATTCTGCTTAGTGCCTGGTTCCCCATGGTTTCATGCTTTCTCATAGAGAACTCAGAACCACAAGCACATGGATAGCAGTATCAACAATTATCAGAAATCATCCCCATCAATCATTAATTAAGAAACTGCCCTGCAGTTTTGCCTGCACAGACCAATGTTATGGAGACATTTTCTCAATTGAGGTTCCCTACTCTCAGGGGACTTTACTTTGTGGCAACTTGACAAAAAAATATCCAGCCCAGTCAATATCAACATATAAATCAACACATAGCATATTTATCTTCCTGAGACTGGGATACGTTATTCAGGTTATGTTTTTGTTTTTAGGTTTTTATTTTTTTCTGTTTACATCCATTTCATAACAGCTGAGTAATGTTCCATTGTATAAATATAACATATATGTTATACATTCTTCAGTTTATGGACATGTAGGTTGTTTCTAGTTGCAGATAATTATGAATACAGCAGCAATTAATATGGTTGAGCAAGTGTGCTTCTAGGAGGAAGAAGCACTTTGCGAAACTCTCTGACCTATCAGGTGTCTGTTGTTATGTCCCCCCATTTAATACCTGATTTTGCTAATTTGGATATTATCTTTTTTATTTTAGTTAACTTGAATAATAGTTTGTTGATCTTAGTGATCTTGTCAAAGAACCAATATTTGTTCCAAAAATTTATTTGTATTTTTCTTTCTATTTTATTTTTTTTTCCACCCTGAGTTTTACTATTTCCTGCCACCACATCTTTTGGGTGTCATTTCTTCTTTGTGTTTGAGATCTTTAGGATGTGCTGTTAACGTGCTAATATAAGGTTTTGCTAATATTTTTTAACTCATTTTTTATTAGATATTTTTCTTCATTTACATTTCAAATGCTATCCTGAAAGTTTCCTATACCTTCCCTACCATGCTTGCCAACTCACCCACTCCTGCATCCTGGCCCTGGCATTCCCCTGTACTTGGGTATATTATCTTCACAAGACCAAGTGACTCTCCTCTCTTTGATGGCTGACTACGCCATCCTCTGCCACATATGCAACTAGATACATAGTTCAGGGGTTTACTGGTTAGTTCATATTGTTGATCCTCTTTTAAGGTTGCAGACCCTTTAGCCCTTGGGTACTGTCTCTAGATTCCACGTTAAGGGACTTGTGTACCATCCAATAGATGACTGTGAGTATCCAATTCTGTATTTGCCAGGAACTGGCATAGCCTCACAAGAGATAGCTATTCCAGGGTCCTGTCAAAAAATTTTGCTCGCATATGCAATATTGTCTGGATTTGGTGGTTGTCTATGGGATGCATCACCAGGTGGGGCAGTCTCAGGATGGTCCGTTCTTTTTTCTCACCTCCAAAATGTCTCTGTAACTCCTTCCATGGGTATTTTGTTCCCCATTATAAGAACCAATGAAGTATCCACACTTTGGTCTTCCTTCATCTCGAGTTTCATGCGTTTTTCAAATTGTATCTTGAGTAGTCTGTTTGGGGGCTAATATCGGCTTATAAGTTAGTACATATCATATGTGTTCTTTTGTGATTGGATTACCACACTCAGGATGATATCCTCCAGATACATGCTTTTGCCTAAGAAATTTATAAGTTCATTGTTTTTAATTGCTGAATAGTACTCCATTGTTTAAATGGACCAGAATTTCTGTATCCATTCTGTATCATATATTCTTTTGTAGAGCAATATCTGAGTTCTTTCGAGCAAATGGCTATTATAAATAAGGCTGGTGACTGTTTCCAATTCTAAGAAGGGGCAAAGTGTCCACAATTTTGTCTTCATTCTTCAGTTTCATGTGTTTTGCAAATTGTATCTTATATCTCGGGTATGCTAAGTTTCCGGACTAATATACACTTATCAGTGTGTAAATATCATTTGAGTTCTTTTGTGATTGTGTTACCTCACTCAGGCTGATGCCCTCCAGGTCCATCCATTTGCCTAGGAATTTCATAAATTCATTTTTTAATAGCTGAGTATTACTCCACTGTGTAAATGTACCACATTTTTTGTATCCATTCCAATGTTGAGGGTCATCTGAGTTCTTTCCAGCCTCTGGCTATTATAAATAAGGCTGTTATGAACATAGTGAAGCAGGTGTCCTTCTTACTGGTTGGGACATCTTCTGGATATATGCCCAGGAGAGGTATTGTGGGATCCTCTAATAGTACCATGTCCAATTTTTCTGAGGAACCGCCAGACTGTTACAGAGACAAATTTTGGAGCTGAGACAATAGGATGGACCATCTAGAGACTGCCATGTCCAGAGATCCATCCCATAATTAGCCTCCAAACGATGAAACCGTTGCATAAACTAGCAAGATTTTGCCGAAAAGACCCGGATATAGCTGTCTCTTGTGAGACAAGGCTGGGGTTTAGCAAATACTTAAGTAGATGCTAAGTCAGCTATTGGATGGAGCACAGGGTCCTCAATGGAAGAGCTAGAGAAAGTATCCAAGGAGCTAAAGAGATCTGCAACGCTGTAGGTCCAATAACGTTATGAACTAACCAGTACCCCGGAATTCTTGACTGCATATGTATCAAAAGATGGCCTAGTAGGCCATCACTGGAAAGAGAGGCCCGTTGGACATTCCAACTTTATATGCTATAGTACAGGGGAATGCCAGGTACAAAAAATGGAAATGCGTGGTTAGGGAAGTGGGGGGTAGGGTATGGGGGACTTTCTAAATGTACATTCTAAATGTAATTGAGGAAAATACGTAATAATAAAAAATATTAACCAAATAAATAAATAAGGCTGGTATGAATATCATAGAGAATGAATCCTTATTACACATTGGAACATCTTCTGAGTATTTGCCCCGGAGAAGTTTTGCTGGATCTTCTGGTAGTACTATGTCAATTTTCTGAAGAAGTACAAGACTGGTCCAGGTCCCTGCCAAGTGTATTCTGCAAATGCCCCAGACATCCGGCCACTTTCCCAGCCAGAGTAAAGGGGGTCCACCTGGTGCAGAAGTGCTTTGCCTGAGCATCGGCAACAGACATCTTGGTTCTAGGACCCCACTGGGTGTATTCTGCACAGGTGATAGTACCGAATACAGAAGCCAAAAGCTTCTGGGAGAGGTGGGAGCCACAGAGCTTCTAAGGCAGCCCACTTTTCAGGCCCCAGACAACTGGCAAATGTCCAGGCCAGAGGAAAGGGGTCCGACCAGTGCGGGAGCGCTTTGACTGAGCATCAGCTGCAGACATCTTGGTTCCAGGACTCCTCAGAGTGTATTCTGGACGTGTGAGAGTGTAGAATACAGAAGCTAACACGTTCTGGGAAAGGCCAAAGCAACTCAGCTTCAGGACAGGTCCTGTTTTGGGCCTTCGTCTTCTGCCAGGAGGGAGGTCTTAAGGCCATATATCTGTGCACCTTTCCCGTGAGAGGAGAGCTTGCCTGCAGAGAGTGCTCTGACAACTGAAACTCAGATGAGAGATATAGTCTACCAGGTCTGCTGATAGAGGCTAACAGAATCACCTGAGGAAAAAATCTCTAACCAGAGACAACTATAACAACTAGCTCCAGAGATTACCAGATGGCCAAAGGCAAATGTAAGAATTGTACTAACAGAAATCAAGACCACTCACCATCATCAGAACACAGCACTCCCACTCCACCTAGTCATGGTCACCCCAACAAAACCGAAAAGCTAGAACCGGATTTAAAAGCATATCTCATGAACATGGTAGAGGACATCAAGAAGGACTTTAATAATTCACTTAAAGAAATACAGGAGAACACTGCTAAAGTATTACAAGTCCTTAAAGAAAAACAGGAAAACACAACCGAACAGGTGATGGAAATGAACAAAACCATACTAGACCTAAAAAGGGAAGTAGACACAATAAGGAAAACCCAAAGTGAGGCAACACTGGAGATAGAAACCCTAGGAAAGATATCTGGAAGCATAGATGCAAGCATCAGCAACAGAGTACAAGTGATGGAAGAGAGAATGTCAGGTGTAGAAGATTCCATAGAGAACATCAGCACAACAATCAAAGAAAATGCAAAATGCAAAAGGATCCTAACTCAAAACATCCAGGAAATACAGGACACAATGAGAAGACCAAACCTACATATAATAGGAGTTGATGAGAATGAAGATTTTCAACTTAAAGGGGCAGCAAATATCTTCAAAATAATTATAGAAGAAAACTTTTCAAACCTAAAGAAAGAGATGCCCATTAACATAAAAGAAGCCTACAGAACTCCAAATAGACTGGACCAGAAAAGAAATTCCTCCCAACACATAATAATCAGAACAACACATTCACTAAAAAGAGATAAAACATTATAAGCAGTCAGGGAGAAGGGTCAAGTAACATATAAAGGCAGGCCTATCAGAATTACACCAGACTTTTCACCAGAGCCTAGGAAAGCCAGAAGAGCCTGAACAGATGTTATACAGACACTAAGAGAACTCAAATGCCAGCCCAGGCTACGATACCTGGCCAAAATCTCAATAACCATAGGTGGAGAAAACGATGTATTCTATTTCTCCTTCCCTGTGTAATTTGTTGACAACTTTCTCAAGTATTATAACTATCTATCCTAAAATTTAACATTTTTTGTTTCATATTATTAATCAGTAGTTTGAAATACGAACTTATTATGGCACTACCCAATACAGATAGAAAATATTCATAATTATTATTTTTTAAACAATATTGTGTATTTATGTTTAGGTAGGCATGAAATTATTAAGACAAAGTATTCTGTCCTCACTCTAAAATCAGTTCTAGGTAACAGTAAAATAGTTCCTATGATCTAGAAGTAAACACAGAAAAATAGACAACAGGAATATATTACTTTAAACCTAGATGATATATATGTACACAGTATATTTCAAATGAGTCACTAATCTTGTTGTCAGTGATCACAGATGTGTAATCTGCTTGATTACTTTCTCTGCTAATAGCATAAACAGAACTTTCTGTCACTATATAACAGCAAGCCCTAAGAATTAAATTTCAAGATTGGTTATAACTTTATTTATTCATGTTCTATTACTCGAGTATGTGGTTTCTTCAGAAAGTGTTGTAGTATCAAGTTTTTGACTGTAACCAAGAGTAATGCCACTTAACTGTAATATTTTAAATAAACTTCCTAAATTGTGGCATTCCATAAGGGAATAACAGACATAATCCTATCCTCATGCTTACCTAAACTTGTAATCTCTAATGTTTCCTCCTCCTATTATGTTGCATGTGTTCTGTCATTCCCTCCTTCCATAAAGGCTTCATCCTTTCTTCCATACCATGTGCCACTTTGGGGTTCCTTATCTCCACATATACTCCAAGTTAAACATAAAATCTAAAAGTTGAAGCTAGACCAAATGTGATTACAGACACGTAGCATTTCTCTTTATAGGCCTGACTTAACGCATTTACTATATAGTATTTTCAAATTCCATATACTCTCTAGCAAATTTAGTTACAGCTGATTGCATGTCCTTTTTTGAAAACAAAAGCAACAAAAATGACTGAGCAAGAATCACTAGAAAACCATGCTATCTTTTCTACACTCAAGTGTGATATAGGTGAGTCACCAGTTAGTTCTATTTTTAGATATTTTTAGCAAATTCCACACTGATTTTATCCTGGATGTACCAACTTAAGCACCCACCAGCAGTAGAGCTGTACTTTATTCCCACATCGCTAATGCTTCTTGACTTTTGTTTTCCTGATTGTACTCATTCTTTAAGGGATGAGCTAGAATTTAAGTTTGGAGAAAAAAAGAGCACCAGAAATTTTTTTGTGTGAGCCATAGCTAGTGTTGAAAGATATAAGGAGTAATGTAATAAAGGGAATTGTTTCCTCGAGGTGAGTATCCACAAAGCTAATCCTGCAACTTGTGCAAAGAAATGTCCTAAGGATTGATCTGTTTATAGCAGAAAAACAACATATCAAATTTATGAAAAAAATATTCAAGGAAGCAGGCAAGTTCTATCTAAAGCAGGCAAAAGACCTTGGCAACATCCACCATGTAGTTCTTTCATCAGATTAATGAAGGATACAGAAGTACAAGAGCCATGGAGTCTTCCTACGTGGTTATGGAAAGCCACTGAGGGCATCCAGGTTGCAGCGAAGTCCCTGAATAGATGCCTAGAGAGGCTTTTTGTGAAGGTATGAAAGGGAAGCCTATATTGTGATATAGCAATCAGGATGTAAGAAGGTCCACAGCTGTGGGATATCTCTCAAAGAAAGCTACACACAAAGAATGGAACCAGCCCAAGACAGAGAAATATATTGTAGGCATGAAACTAGATAGGAAGAGCTTTTTAAGCCACAATGTACATAAATTCAGGATTTGGGGTTTGTCTAGCTAGATTTGATCTTGATTTTTCCAGTATTTCCTGTTTATGTTTCTTTTCCTCTTATTTTGAATTAGAATGTATAATCATGTCAGTGTACTTTGAAAGTAAACAATGCTTTTAATTTGATTTTATATGGTGTTACAATTAAGAAATTGTAATCTATTCTAAAAGATAAAATATGATTGCAGTTGTATATGGAATTTTATCTCATGTTAAGCATGATTCTGCCCTGGAAATTCATATACTTTATTTGCAGTTGTATATTGGATATAGGATACTATGCTAGGCATAACTATTGCTTTCCTTTGGAAATTAATATAATATAAGGAGATATGATTGTATGTCTTATTGACAAGAGGTATACTTATGATGGCTAGTCTTGGTTGTAACCCTGATAATATTAGGAATTCACTAAAACTCTGGGAATTTGGGGCACCTGTGAGGACTTTTTTTTGCCTGATTTGATTATGTGAGATAGTAAGACCAACCCCAAATGTAGATCGTTTGTTCTGTTGTAGAAACAACTCTACAATATAAATTTCATTGATGTTAGTTTTTTAATAAAAGTGTGTAGCTAGGACTAAATTGTAGTAGTTACAATCAAGATAGTTTTTATGATCCTACACTGTTTCTGTCTTTTATTACAGTGTTTCCTGAAAACTGAGGTGGAGATTTGATGGTGACCTCCCTTGTAGGACTGAATGTTAGAAGGTCCCTCAGGCTTTGCATATTATCTGGCTGCAAGTCTCTGTATTTGTTTCCATCTGCTGCATGAGGATACTTCTGTGATGATGAATGAGCAATATACAGATCTGTGAGTATAGCAAAATGTCAACAGGAGTCATTTAACTGCTATACTCCTTTAGTAGAATAGTAGTATTTGGTCTTTCCTAGATCCCTGGCATTTCTAGTTTCAGGTTCTTGGCCATTCAAGCATTGTTGAGTATGGATTCCACTTAATGATATCTGTGATTGTATATGCTTGGCACAGGGAATGGCACTATTAGGAGATGTGGTCTTGGAGTAGGTGTGTCACTATAGGTGTGGGCTTAATACCTTCATCTTAGCTGTGAGGAAGTCAGTCTTCCACTAGCAGCCTTACAGATGAAGATGTAGAACTCTCATCTGTGCCAACTCTATGCCTGCTTGGATGCTGCCATGTCCCACCTTGATGATAATGGACTGAACATCTGAACCTGTAAGCTAGCTCCATTTAAATGTTGTCCTTTATAAGGCTTGCCTTGGTCTTAGTGCCTGTTCACTGCAGTAAAACCCTAAGACAGCATCTTTAGAGCCTCTTTGTCTAAGAAAGTTAACTTTGGGTATTTTGTTTGTTTGCTTTACTATCATACAGGTTCTTTGTGTATATTATATTTTCTGGTTTGGGGTTTTGATTAGATAGAGTATTTGAATTTGTGTTTCTGTATCTATATATATATATATATATATATATATATATATATATATATATATATTTTGTGTGTGTGTGTGTGTGTGTGTGTGTGTGCATTTGTTTATTTTCTTTGGTTGTTTTGTCCTATTCAGTTAGTTTGGTTTATTTCATTAGTATTCTTTAGATAAATATTTGTTTCCTAAAAAGTGACAGACAGTTGGAATCTGGATTAGAGGAGAAGTGGGAAGGAACCTGAAGGAGTAACTGCTAGGGGAAACTGTAATCAGAAAATACATCTCAAATATAGCTTCACCTCCCTCCTCTTCTTGAAGTCCTTCCCAGGAGCTCACCTTCCCCACATCCATTCCTCCTCTATTTCTCTTCAGAAAAGGAGAGACCTCCCATGGATATAAAACTGCCTTGTCATATCAAATTACAGACAAGGAACATCCTCTCCTATTAAAGCTAGAAGAGGCAGCTCAATCAGCTGAAAATGTCTCAAAGGCAGGCAACAGAGACAGGGAGAGACTATTCTCACATTGTTAAGGGTTCCACATGATTCCCAAGCTACATAAATTTTACATATGTGCCAAGGGCCAAGGTCATTCTCATGAATGCTACCTTGTTGGCTCAGTGTCTGTGTGCCCCCAAGAACTCAGGTAAGTTGATATTGTGAATTTTCTTGTGGTTTCCTTGACCCCCTTGACTCCAGTAAACCTTCTTCCTTTTTCACAGATCCCCCTAGAGTCAAATGAAATTTTGGCTGTGGTTCTTGCATATGCCTCCATCAATTGCTAGTTGAAGTCTTTCTCATGAAAGTTAGGCTAGACTCCTATTTGCCAGTATAGCAGAACATTGTTAACAATATCAAGGATGTGCTCTATTTCTTGGCATATGTCTCAAGCTGGTCCAGTCATTGGTTTGCCATTCCCTCAATATTTGTTCTAACTTTACCCCTGCACATCTTGTAGGCTGGAGAAATTGGAGGATGATGTTTTTATAGTAGGACTGGTGTCCCATTCCCTTCATTGAAAATCTTGCCTGGCTACAGGAGATGGACATTTCAGGCTTCATATTACCCATTGCAAAGAGGGTTAGTTACTTTTACCCTCAATTCACTGTCTTAGATTCTGAGGAATTTCTATTTCTCTAGGTTTCTAGCTCATTCCAGAGATGAATTCCCCCAATCCAGTTGTCTCCTCCAGTACTCCCTCCCTCAATTCTTTCCCCTCATGATCCTTCTGGTTTGCATCCAAACGCAAACTCTTGTCCAGTGCTAGTCCCATGCCCAATAAAAATGCCTAGTCTATATTCCAATCTCAGTGAGATATCATTTTTGGCATCTTTGGATTACAACATGGTTATCCTTTATAATCAGTACCAACTTATATGTGAATATGTACAATGTTTGCCTATGTGGGTCTAAGTTACCCCACTCATGGTGATATTTTCTTGTGCCATCTATTTTTTGTACAAATTTCAAATTGTCTTTGTTTTTAATAGCTGTGAAGTATTCCACTGTGTAAGTGTATCACATTTTCTTTATTCTGTTTTTGATTGAGTGATATCTAGGTTGTTTCCAGTTTCTGGCTATTATGAATAATGTCTCTATGAACATAATTTTGTAAGTACTCTTATGGTGGTAGGATGGAGTTTCCTTTTGGTATATACCTAGGAGTGTTATAGCTGTTTTTTTTTTTTGTTGTTGTTTTTGGTTTTTTGTTTTTTTTTTTTGGTTTTGTTTTGTTTTGCTTTGTTTTTTGTTTTGTTTTGTTTTGTTTTTTGTTTTTTTTTTTGATATAATTACTCCCAATTTTCTGAGACGCCAAAAAATTTATTCCCAAAGTTGTTGTACAAGTTTACATTTGTACCAGCAATGCAGGAGTCTTCCATTACTTCCACAACCTCTACTTAATGTGCTGTCCTTCCTTGACTTTTTTGATAACTTTCTTTTAGAAGTCGATTTTGTTTGATATTAGAATGGCTACGCCAGCTTTTTTTTCAGACCATTTGCTTGGAAATTTGTTTTCGAGCCTTTTACTCTGATGTGTTGTTAGTCTTTCTCCCTGAGGCAGAATGTGCTGTTATTTAAGTCTTATATATTAGCCATTCTGATGTTTGTAAGATAAAATCTCAGAGTCATATCATTTTGCATTTACCTTATGACTAAGGATAATGAACATATCTTTAAGTGCTTCTCAGCCATTAGATTCCTCTATCAAGAATTCTTTGCTTAGCACTGTTCCCCATTTTTAATGTACAATTTGCTTTGTTGATGTTTAATTTGTTGAGTTCTTTATATATTTTGGATATCAACATTCTGTCAGATATAGGGTTGGTTAAGCCATTCTGTAAGCTGACATATTGTTCTATTGGCAGTGCACCATGCCTTACAAAATATTTTCAGTTTAATGAGGTTTCATTTACTAATTGTTGATCTTAGTGGCTGAACTACTAGAGTTCTGTTTAGGAAGTCATCTTCTGTGCCAAAGATTTCAAGGTTATTCTCCACTTCCTCTTTTATCAGATTTAGTACATCAGGGTTTCTTGATCAGATCGTTGATCCATTTGGACTTGACTTCTGTGCAGGGTAATAGATATGGATTTACTTGTAGTATTCTACAAGCAGATATCCATTACTACCAGCATCATTTGTTGGAAATGTTTCATCTATTCCACTGTAGAGTTTTGACATCTTGTTAAAATCAAGTGTTCATAGGTACGGATTCACTTCTGTGTCTTCACATCAATTTATTGATCAACCTATCTGTATTCATGCCAATACCATGCAGTCTTTATTGCTTCTTCTGTGTAGTACAGCTTGAAACTGGGGATAGGGAATTGGGGGAAGCCAACAGAAAGTTCCAGATTCCAGGAAACAAGAGAATCACAGGACCCTACGGGGAATGACATTAGGTGAAATCCCCAACAAGGGGGAGAGAGTACCTGTAGAAACCATATCCAGAGGTTAGGAATTGGGTCTGGTTGAAAGATGGGTCCCCTGCCATTTTCAAAAATTTTGACCCAGTATTGTTCATGTTGAAAGGAAATACAGGGACAAAGAGTAGAGCATAGTCTGAAGGAAAAGCCATCCAGAGTTGCCCCACATGGGGATATATCCCATATGCAGCCACCAAGCCCAGGCACTATTGCTGATGCCAACAAATGCTGGCTGAGAGGAGCCTGATATAGATGTTTCCTGAGAGGCTTTGCCAAATCCTTACTGATACAGATGTGGATGCTTGCAGTCAACCATCAGAATGAGCTTTGGGACCCCAATGTAGAAGTTAGGGGAAGGACTGAAGGAGCTGAAGAGGTTTGCAATATCATAGGAAAAACAACAATATCAACCAACCAGACTCCTCAGAGCTCCCAGGAACTAAAGCTCCAACCAAATAAAACACATGGAGCGACCCATGGCTTCAGGTGCACATGTAGCAGAGGAAGGCCTTATCTGGGATCAATAGGAAGAGAGACTGTTTATAGGAAGTATACTGTTTATTTTCAGTTAATTTTGCATCATGTCACTTATGTATACTACTGTATCTGAATAGCAATAGTTTGACTTTTTCCTTTTCAATTTGTATTCCTTGATCTTCATCCTTTCCTTATTGTTGTTGCTAAAACTTCAGGTGCTATACAGAATAGATACAGAGAATATATACTTTTACCATATTATTGCTTTTTAGGGAATATTTTTTTCTCTCAATTTAATTTGATATTGGGTGTCAGCTTTCAATGTATTGGCTTTATTATGTTCAAGCTTGTGACAGGTATCCCCCATCTCTTTAAGAATTTATCATCAAGGAGTGTTGGATTTTGTTGGAGTCTTCTTCAACATTGATTATGATAATCTTGTGGTATTTTTTCCTTTTAGTTTGCTTACATGGTAGATTACAGTGAAAGAGTTTGGTATTTTGATCCATCCCCTTATATGTTAAATGAACTCTACTTCATTATAGGGGTGATATTTTTCCTATATCTTTGAATTATGTTTACAAGTATTTTATTGAGTATTTTTAAATCGATGTTTATAAGGGCAATTGGTCCGAAATTCTCTTTCTTTGTTGAGTCTTTGTGGGATTAAGTCTCACATTGACTATATTCCCATAAAGTAAATTTTGTCAACTTTCCTTCTGTTTTTATCTAGTGAAATAATTTGTGTACCAGTATTAGCACTTTTTTGAAAGTATGGTATAATCCTGCTCTAAAACCATCTGACCTTGTCTTGTTTTGTTTGTTTTGTGTGTGTGTGTGTGTGTGTGTGTGTGTGTGTATATGCGTGTGTGTTGTGTGTGTGTGTATGTGTGTGTGTGTGTGTGTGTGTGTGTGTGTGTGTGTGTGTGTGTGTGTGTGAGATTTTCTGAGGCTTTTTGATTTCATGATTTTTTGTTGTTGTTGATTCAGGCTTTTTTGCTTTTTTTCATTTAGAGAGAGAAAGAAAGAGAAAGAACATTAAATTGGGTGGGTATGATGGTTGGAAAAAATCTGGGAGGTATTCAGGGATGGGACACATGCTCAAAATATATTGTATGAAAAATTGTTAATAATAATAATAATAATACAAATTACCTTATTATAATCTCTCTCTCACACACATACAATACACATGTAGTTATGTATACCTTTTTAAATTCCCACAAATCATCACTGCAAAAAAACCTCTTAAGTTCTTAGAGCAGCAACAAGGCAGTTCATCTCATTTTTTGACTCACCATATTATCCCTCCAAAACTACAGTAAATTCTGTTATTGAAACTCTTTTTTCAAATTAATGAGCTTTATTTTCTGTCAGACATAATTATCTCTATAAACTGGGCTTAGCCAAAAATAGCATAATATATGTAACAGGATAGGGTGTTGTCTTAGTCAGGGTTTTTATTCCTGGACAGAACATCATGACCACGAAGCAACTTGGGGAGGAAGGTGGGATTTATTGGCTTACATCACCAAGGAGGTCAGGTATGGAACTCAAACAGATCAGGATGCAGAAGCTGATGCAGCGGCCATGGAGGGATGTTCTTTACTGTCTTGCTTCCCCTGGATTGCTCAGCCTGCTCTCTTATAGAACCCAAGACTACCAGCCCAGAGATGGTCCCACCTACAAAGGGCCTTCCCACCTTGTTCATTAATTGAGAACATGCCTTAGAGTTGGATCTCATGGAGGTATTTCCTCAACTGAAGCTCCTTTCTCTGTGATAACCCCAGCTGTGTCAAGTTGACATAAAACTAGCCAGTAGAGGTGTATATACTATAAAATCTGCAAGATAATATGTTTTTTCAAGGGTTGGAGACTTCTAAAGATATTTTGGTTACTTTGGATTTGTAAGAACTTGACTGAATATTATAAAATTATTTACCACAACATCTTATCTTCTCAGGGTACACTTAAGATGTGAGTCAAACTCTATAAAGTAGAGAGCATATCAAATATTTGAAATAGTTTAAAGCACAGCACGATCAACTTGAGTTTTCCATCAAACAGAAATGAATTCTTTTAAACTGACTTGGCTTGTATTTTATTTAATTTTATTGAATTTGGAAAAAATATTTTCAGAAAGAAGGTGTTTATCATTAATCCCCTTGAGTTAAGGCAACATTAAATGAAGAATGTAGGCTAGAAAATGTGAGACATATTGAGAGAATTTGGATGTCTGTGGACAAAACATTTCATTGTGCATACATTTTATGTTTTTTTAACATCTTATGTTCATATTTTTAATGACAAAGTCACAAGTCCTTGAAATGGAACTTTGTACAATGAAGTTCATACCAAAAATATATATGTTGAATTTGTTTAAAACTAAAATTAACACACCTTAGAATTGGGAATGATTAAAAAGCTTTGGGAACTCTGTATGTTTTACAATCGCCAATGATACCAGTGTTGATGAAACATGGTCAAACTTTGCAGATACATTAACTTTAGATATGATGTTACAGCTATGGTCCAGTGAAACTAGGTTACCTCTTGGGCCAGTCATAAAATTTGGTGGCAATGTCTAATTTTTCTAAATTTAATATATGAAAGATGCAATACTAAGACAGTCTTTAAGAACAGCTGAGACCAGAACTGTGTGACAGAGTTTGAATCCTGGCAAAGAAGCCCCAAGGGGCTGTTGCATGAAGATATGAAGGTAAAGTTTAAGCTACTGTAAAGATTCCAGAGTATTAGAAATGCCAGGATGATGGGACATGATCTAATGTCTGGACAAGGACATCTGGAGGTGAGAAATGGAATCAGTTTAAATGATGAGAAAATGTGTGTGCTGAAGATAGCATATGAAGAGGAATTGGGACACCAAAGCTGATATCTCCATGAAAATTCCCAGAAATGGAGGATTTCATTTCTCTGCTTGATTTTGGCTTTTTGTATAGTCATCACTTGCTATTCCTAGATATTTATTTTTATTTTGTGATAAGAACTTTTACATTATTCTATTATGCATAGCAATAACATAATTTTCTGCAAGATATCACAATACATTTTTGATGTGGTAAAATTTTTAAAGACTATGAGGACTTTTAAAGTTGAACTGTATTTTGCATTATTAAACACACAGAGAACTTTGGAAATAAGGGTTGGTAGGTTATGTCTAAAACATAATGTGAAGTGTCTATGTGACAGATTAAAAATGAATGAAGCTGTGATGGTTAATGTTATATACTTAACACAATATAGAATTGCCTGGGAGGGAAATCTGAATGAAGGATTGTCTATACTACTTAGGCTGTAGGCATGGTTGTGGGCCTGCATCTTGATTACTTTTAATTTCTAAGGGAAGAACTTCCCTTGTTGTGGCACCATTATTTATGATGGGGATTCTGGAGTGTATGAGAATAAAGAAAGCAAATAAAGCTCTAGTAACCATACACACATAAATTCCTTGATCTCTACTCTTGACTTGTGTCAAGTTTCTGCTACTTCCTGTTGCACTGATGCCCCAACAGTGATGGACTATAGTCTGAATTTGTGTGTAAAATAAACTTTCATGTACCTTGTTTTGGCCAGGATACCTACAGAAAGTTATAAGGTGCTAACCTTCTTAATGCAGTTCATGCTTGCCTCAAACTTTCAATACTACTCAATTTTCTCTTCCTCAGTGCTAGTTTTTTATAAGCCTAATATAATATGACTGAATAAATTTTCTTTTCATTTTTAAAACACATTATTTATTATTATCATTATTATTATTACTACTACTACTACTACTACTACTACTACTACTACTACTACTACTACTGCTACTACTATTATTATTATGTGGTAGAATATCTGATCTAGAGCACATGTGGAAGTCAGAACATCACTTTGCTGAATGCAGTTCCCTCTTTACATTCATGTATGTTCTGAGAATGGAATGAAGGCCATCACAATTGCTTAGCAAGTGCTTTATTTGTTTAGCATCTCATTAACCTTCCGTTTTGTGTTTCTTTGTTTTTGTTATTGTTTTTTTTTGTTGTTGTTGTTGTTGTTGTTGTTTTGGACTCAGAACCTCCCTATGTAGCTCAGCATTGCATTGAACTTACACTCATCCTCCTGTCTTTCATGTACATAGATAGTAGGTATGCATTATCATGAGCAGTGAAGTTCATTATTTCTATGCTCTATCTGGCCCACTGTGAACATTCAGTACTTGGTATTCCATGTGAGCTACAATGGCATACTAACTTGCCTTAGTTAGGGATTGTATTTAGGTGATAAGACATCATGAACAACATCAACTGGGAGAGAAAATGGTTTGGTTCATAGTTCAGTTTGTAATTCATCATATATGAAAGTCACACCAGAAACCCTAGACTGGAATTTGGAGCAGGTAAGACCTGAAGTAGTGGACATGTAGGAAAATTGCATACTGGCATATTCCCCATGTTTTGATTAGCCTACTTTTTTTTATAGCATCCAGTACCATCAGTCCAGAGCTGATACTGCCAACTGGGATATCCTTCCATAGCGATCATTAATTAATAAAATTCAAGAAAGCCTTTTCCAGGCAAAAGTTTGGTGGGGTTATTTTCTCAATTGAAATTCAATATTCTCAAATGGCTCTGGCTTGTGTGAAGTTGATATTGACTTAGACAGCAGAGGACTTTAATGAATACAGCCATAGGCATGATGTGTTAAGGGTAAGAAATATTGTCTTGGACTTATCCTTAACAGAAGGCTTGCAGCTGTGGAAGTAGATTTGGTAGAGTACTTTATTCTCATGCATGAAGCCTTGGGTTTGATCTCTAAAACTGCATCAAGTAGGGCATCTCTTTAATCCTAGCTGTTCTGAAAAAAAAAAGCAGGAGGATCAGTGGTTCATAGTCATATTGAGCTATTAAGTGAGATAAAGGACAGTCTGAACGATATGGAATATTTCTCGAAAGCAAGTAAGGATTATAATACTATATGATACCAACCACAAACAAAAGCAAGCTCTATCACATGAGACTGTGACTCTCTCAGTTTTATTTAAGCCTCCCCTTACATAATCCAATGGCCCTACCATCAATCTCTATCCACAGTTATCCAGTGGACCTCATGGCTCTACATGTCTAGGGTGTAATTTATTTTTTTTCCATTTTTTATTAGGTATTTAGCTCATTTACATTTCCAATGTTATACCAAAATCCCCCATACCCACCCACCCCCACTCCCCTACACACCTACTCTCCCTTTTTGGCCCTGGCGTTCCGCTGTACAGGGGCATATAAAGTTTACAAGTCCAATGGGCCTCTCTTTGCAGTGATGGCCGACTAGACCATCTTTTGATACATATGCAGCTTGAGACAAGAGCTCCGGGGTACTGCTTAGTTCATATTGTTGTTACTCCTATAGGGTTGAAGTTCCCTTAGTTCCTGGGGTGCTTTCTCTAGTTCCTCCATTGGGGGCCCTGTGGTCCATTCAATAGCTGACTGTGAGCATCTACTTCTGTATTTGCTAGGCCCTGGCATAGTTTCAGAAGAGACAGCTATATCTGGGTCCTTTCAGCAAAATCTTGCTAGTGTATGCAATGGTGTCAGCATTTGGAAGCTGATCATGGGATGGATCTCTGGATATGGCAATCACTAGATGGTCCATCCTTTCTTCACACTTCCAAATTTTGTCTCTGTAACTCCTTCCATGGGTGTTTCGTTACCATATTCTAAGAAGGGCAAAGTGTCCACACTTTGGTCTTGTTCTCTTGAGTTTAATGTTTTTAGCAAATTATATCTTATGTCGGGTATCCTAAGGTTCTGGGCTAATATCCACTTATCACTGAGAACATATTGTGAGAGTTCCTTTGTGATTGGGTTACCTCACTCAGGATGATGCCCTCAAGGTCCATCTATTTGGCTAGGAATTTCATAAATTTATTCTTTTTAATAGCTGAGTAGTAGTCCATTGTATAAATGTACCACATTTCCTGTATCCATTCCTCTGTTGAGGGGCATCTGGGTTCTTTTCAGCTTCTGGCTATTATAAATAAGGCTGCTATGAACATAGTGGAGTATGTGTCCTTCTTAATGTTTGGGGCATTTCTGAATATATGCCCAGAAGAGGTATTGCTGGATCTTCTGGTAGTACTATGTCCAATTTTCTGAGGAACCGCCAGAGTGATTTCCAGAGTGGTTGTACAAGCTTGCAATCCCACCAACAACGGAGGAGTGTTCCTCTTTCTCCACGTCCACACCAGCATCTGCTGTCACCTGAATTTTTCATCTTAGCCATTCTGATTTGTATGAGGTGGAATCTCAGTTTTGTTTTGATTTGCATTGCCCTGATGATTAAGGATGTTAAACAATTTTTCAGGTGCTTCTCTGCCATTCGGTATTCCTCGGGTGAGAAATCTTTGTTCAGTTCTGAACCCCATTTTTATATGGGGTTATTTGATTTTATAGGGTGTAATTTATTTGGCTAGTGGCTCTAAGTCACCTAATTTGTGGAAGACTAGCAGATTTCTTACTTTGGTTATGAGGCACCTCTTTTTAGTACATTCAACTCAAACTTCCTTTAAACTGATAGATAATGCAAAGTACTTTTCCCTATTATTTAAATGTGTATTTGTGTGTGTGTGTGTGTGTGTGTGTGTGTGTGTGTATGTACATACGTATGTAAGTAAATGCACCTGCCCACAGGTGCCAGAGGCCTCCTGAAGCTCAAGCTAAAGGTGACTGTGAGCTACCCAAAGTGAGTCCTGTGCAAGAGCAATACTCACTCCTCATTACTGACCACTCTGAACTCAAAGTGCTTTTATTCCCTGGCAACTTAATCATGCCCCTAAGTATAACTCTTAAATTATTTTTGTTTGGAGAAATTCTTTTTATACTTTCTGGTACTGATAGTCCTTGTACTTCTGATATTGCTCATGATTCAGTCTCCAAAGTACAGGATTCATAAAGATAAACTACTGGTTCCAATAATTTCCTATTTTCAGACATGTTGTCATATAGCCTAGGCTGGCCCCAACTTAGTATGTAACCAAGAATAACTTGGATCTTCTAATCCTTCCAATACAAACTTGTTCCGTGCAAACCATTCTATTTTTTGAAATTACCCATAGAGTAAATATTATTTTTTGTCAAATTTCTCTTTATAAAAGTTCAATTCAACTAAAGTCTATGTCATGAATATTCGACCTCTTTTGTAATCATGTAAAGAATTCCTTGACAAACTATATAAATCTGTTCCGTGACAGTTAGGACCTCTATTCTATATCATGAAAGAAATATCTGTGCAGAGGGGTTTTACTTCACCAAAGTGGACAAATATAAATTTTATTAACTATCTTTTCAGAGCTATTCATTATCAGCGATCTTTGTCTGGGCATCTCTAAGGGCTAAAGTTTGATGTCTTGCTTTATCTATATATTATTCAGTAATTATGTTAGGGATATTATATACTTATTATAACTGACATACTTTGTTCTGATAGATTAGAATAGAGTCTGGATAGCTATCTCAATATATTTCAAAAGCCCAAGTACACATATTTCAGGGATTCATATCTAGGGCTACACAAATTAAGTATAGGACTGAAAAATATTATTTCTGATAATTATATCAATGGAAAACATATTCTCACAAATATATACTTACATATTTTTAATATATTTGTTTGTAATCGTTGTTAGCTAAAAGCAGGTGTTTTATCTGGGAAATGACCAAAGCACTGGTGTGTCTAATGCATAGATTATTTCTCAGCAACTAAAAAACAATGAGTACTCCCACCTTATCCTCTCTTTCTCCATTTATTTTTCTCCCTCTGATACACAGACACAAATTTTTCAACCAATAGGACCTCCTCTGGAAGTATCAAGAAAGTGCTACACACTACAAAACAAGCATTGGGTAATTTCCAGGCCAATACTCTCATTTTAATTTTGTAGGAAAAAAAAAACTCCCTTAGATACCTTAAAGAGGCAGAGACTCATTCCCTTCTAAACATAGGTAAAATAAGTGGTGACTGTTGATAAATATTCTGCAACAAATCAGAAAGTGAGAAATAGGAAGAGAAGGAAGAGGAAAAAGGAGAGAGAAAGAGAGAGAGAGAGAAAGAGAGAGAAAATGTACTCAAAAGAAAGAAACCTTCTTTAAAAGCCAGTGTTCATTAAGAATTTATTTATTTGTTTGTTTGTTTGTTTGTTTATTTGTTTATTTATTTATTCATTTATTTATTTAGCTTTTTTGATTTACTTAATCTTTTCTTCATACTCCAGGTGTTATACCCCTCCAGGTCCACCCTCTGACTGTTCCACATTCCATACCACTGCCCACCATTTCCACAAAATTTTCTTCAACCCCCACCACACCAGACCTACCCAAGAGACTGTCTCTGGCTTCCAGTCTCTTGAGGGTTTGGTGCATCTTCTCTGACTAAACCCAGACCTGGCAGTCCTCTGCTGTATTTTTTTTTAATTTTTGCTTCTTTGTCAAATATCAAGTGTCCATAAATGTGTGGTTTACTTTCTGGTTCTTCAGTTCTAGTCCACTTATCCATCTGTCAGTCTCTGTATCAATAACATGTAGGTTTTTGTTTGTTTCTTTGTTTGTTTGTTTCTTTTTGTTTTGTTTTTATCACTACTGCTCTATAGTAGAGTTGGAGGTCCAGGATTGCTCTGAGCCAGGATAGCAGTGGAGTCACAGAGTAGGACCCTGGCAATGGCTTTAAAATTGAAGTGTCTCAGGGCTTTCTAGCTCTCAGATTGTACTGAAATGCTGATGATAACTTCTAAAAAGTACTTGGTCTTTCTGAGGGTAGGCTGGCTTAGGTGATTAACACCTGTAGCCTAACAGAGGAGGATTAAGCAATGCAGCCTTTTTTCTAGCTGAGCAGCAATTGCTGGGCTCTAACTTTGAGCCTACTAGCCAGATGTCACTTAAAGAGAAGGAATTTAGAGAAGTCATTATAGAAGTTATTACTAAGTTATAAAAAAAAATTCCTATGAAAGTTATATAAGTTATATACTTACTTTCTTTCCTTCTCTCTCTCTCTTTCTTTCTTTCTTTCTTTCTTTCTTTCTTTCTTTCTTTCTTTCTTTCTTTCTTTCTTTCTTTCTTTCTCTCTCTTTCTCTCTCTTTCTTTCTCTCTCTATCTCTCTTTCCTTCTTTCTTTCTTTTTCTTTCTTTCTTTCTCTCTCTCTTTCTTACTTTCTTTCTTTCTTACTTTCTTTCTTCCCTCCCTCATTTCTTTCTTTCTTTCTTTCTTTCTTTCTTTCTTTCTTTCTTTCTTTCTCTCTCTCTCGCTTTCTTATTCTTTCTTTCTATCTCTATCTCTTTCTCTCTCTCCCTCGCTCCTTCTCTCTCTCCTTCTTTCTTTCTCTCTCTTTCTTTCTTTCTCTCTCTCTTTATTTCTTTCTTTCTTTTTTTCTTTCTTTCTTCCTTCCTTCTTTCTTCCCTCCTTAATTTATTTCTCTTCTTTCTTTCTTTCCTTCTTTACTTCTTTCCTTCTTTCCTTCTTTCCTTCTTCCCTTCCTTCCTTCCTTCCTTCCTTCCTCCCTTCCTTCCTTCGTTCCTTTCTTTTTTAAGTATTTATTTATTTATTATATATACAGTGTTCTCTATGCATGTGTGCCTGCACATTAGAAGAGGGCACTGGATACCATTACAGATGTTTGTGAACTCAGGAGCCCTGGGAGAACCGTCAGTGTTCTTAACCACTGAATCATCTCTTTAACCCCAGGTATTTTCTTTTTAAGCAAAACAGGTCAGGAAGGCCATAGAATTTGCAGGTATGAACACATGCTACTCAACCTGTTTTCAAGGTATCTCACACCACCACCTTTGGATGAAGGGTCATCAGAATTTCACTTGGGATAGGTGGCCTTCATGACCTTCTGCTGTTACCAACAATACCCAAAACCTTCCATTTCTGACCAAGGTCAGTTATAATTATGACTGGAGTTTACTATTGGAATCTCAGAGTTTTCATTTTTCCCAAGGGTACCAAAATCCAGGTATCCTAAGAGCATCCCTACATACATATGGGCCTCAAATATAACACTCCATTCATGAGCATTAGATCATTTCTCTCCAACCATGGTCTCTAGGAAATTATACTTCACTTAATTCTGCCCTGCATTAACAGAGCCTGAAACATAGGTCATCTATCCTTCCTACCATCCTTCATGCAAACACCCATATAACTGATGATAAGCTTCAAGAGTGCTTAGAGACTTACATTCATGCCTGATGCATAATGCTTGTATTGCTGCCAGGCTTGCCAAGGTGTATGTGAAGATGGGACTCTTCTAAGTTTTGAAGCAGTTCTACCTCTCCTGCTTGAGGTAGGCTAGGTCACTCCCTTAACCCTAAAGAGGTTGGGGGCATTAAGCAGACTCTAATTCTGCTTTAATCTTCTACTCATAAACATCAATACTTAGACCACTAATTTGTGTCCATTATATATCAAATGCATCCTCTGTATACATGAGGGTCCAATATCTGTCTTGTAAGCTTGATGGGCCTGAGATCATCTCTACTTGCCCCAGGCCCCAAACTTCACTTCCAGTCCAAAAGGTCTTCAATAATTACCCTCTCTGACCAGAAAGAATCACAAACTATTCTCTATCTGATGGAGGGCAAAAATTTCCATTTAACTGTGTCTCACTTCGAACTCCTCATTTGAAAGGGGCACCAGAATGAATCTTTTTGTTCCAGCAGTTCTCAAATTCACATCCTCTGTCGAAGAGGTCTATAAATGTCATCCAGTCATACCAGGGCTTCAGTGCCTCTCCCTCTCCCTATGGGAGCCTCAGACACACCACATCTAGTCATACATATTTCCTGTTCTCCCTCTGTCTATTGGGCAACAAAGCCTTCTCGAATGCCCATATTGGAATGAAATATTTCCTTTTATTTTCAGTGGTGGACTCATACCTACACTCTCTTGTAAAGTGTAAATAGATCTTGTCGTATTGACTATGTGTGCCTGCTATATCCCAACTGTCTAAGATTACTTCCAAACTTCTTCCTGCTACAAATATTCGGGGACATTTCCCCATTCAAGAAAAGTGGCCTTGCTCTTATGTCATCTGACTAAAGGTTTCATAGACCAAAGATAACCATCCAACCTGTTGGAATACTGAAACAATTGCTGCCTGCTGTCCACACACGACATAAAATATGTGGATTTCCTAAATTCTGAAAAAAAGATTTGGAAGCTGATCAAGCAATACTGGAACACCCTCTTCTCCAGAAGGTATTTGCATTTTCTCCAATGTGAAATGGTCTTTCTTATTTATTGAAAGTAGCCAGAGATTTTACCCCTCTTACAAGTAGCTTTAGAATTTCACATTTGCAAAGTGTCACAGAAATGCTGCTTATGACCAGAGTGCATAAACTTCCTTATTCTCATGAAGTTTGCCACATTACCTCTTTGATGAAGGTCACAACTATCCTACTTCTGTGCAAAACTGCCCAAGCTCCTCCCCTATCTTACTTAGAAGATTTAGACATTCACAATTGAGAGTGCTCCTACCTGTGTGGAGCACAGTGTGTTTGAGGAAATCCCCCAGATTCACCATCATCCCAGTGTATGTCCTACCTATAACTTCTAATTTCCATGGTCTGGGAAGCACTGTTCTGACCTAAGAGATTTCAGAAAACTCTGGACTGAAATCTCAAACAGAAGAGTATCAAGGTAAGGGTAAATCCGATTACTATCTTTGTTTTGTTCCCTTAGACAGAGACATCCTGGCCTCCATGCAGAGGAATGTGTGGATGGACATATATTTAAGGAAGACACTAAACCAGAAACTACTACATTACACCCTCTCAGAAGACTTCTAAGATTGTTGTCATGCCTACCAGAGACATTCAGATGATGTGTATTCTTGATTGTGATTTCATGTTTGGAGCTGATGAAGGAGTAAGTACCTGGAATGTCCTATAATTCTCAAGGTATCAATCAGTGTTCAATTTCTGCTCAATAGTGCTGCAGACAAAGGAATAACAGGATAAAAATATTCTATACAATCCTATGAAGCTCCTATCACCATCCTCCTATTTTAGAGAATCTTAGATCTATCACTAATCCTCAGACAGGCAGAAACAATTCTTCTCCTGCACATAGGGATACTGCATATGTCTCCCCTTACCCAAAGTATTCCACTTACTGTCTTTTACTGAATTGGCTTTTTGACTATACCTGAAATATTCCACTTTTCACCAAAGGATCTACCAGCCCTCCCTGTTCTAATAGAGAGCTACAGTCCACCAATATCCAAAGGGTTCTCAGATATTCTAAATATGCCCCTGTGGGAGTAAACTTACTAAGTCTATTTAATTGGGCCTCAGATTCTTCTGCTTTGATCAAAAGGATTTCAATCTACTGACTCCGAGTTACCAGGGGTCTCAGATCTCATTTTCCCCAAGTGGTCATCAAATATGCCTTTCTGACCAATAATGACCTTGCAATGTTTTCCTCTGATGCAGACACGTAGACACTCCAACTCCAATTTTAACTCCCAAATGGACCTCCAGACCACCCAAGCTTAAAGTACCTGAGACGAACATTAAGAAGTACAGCCCAGAACAAAAGATCATTTCCTCAAGGCAGAAACTAAAATGATGTACTCCTCACCATTCATACCTAGACCCAGGAGATACACATATGGCTGAGAAGAAGAACTAGTGTGGAACTGTCAGCCAGGTTTTTGATGAGTACTCAGACTGCTTCCTGATCTGGCACCACATTTACTACAGTGGACAGATGCTCTAGACTCTGATGAGGAGTTGCTAGCTGTTAGGAAGAACCTGGAATGGGCTCCACTGCATGAGGTAGGCTGTGTCTTTGATCTCATGTCAAGGAAAGAACATGCAAATTTGAACTCTACCCAACCAAACATACTAGTTTACCTGTACAAAGGGGTTTTAGATTTCCAATTTCTCACAAAGATTCCCTCGTGTATTTCCCCTCTGACCATTGATGTCCTATCTATTTTTCATGGCTCATAGGGTCTCATTTCTTCCCAATGTCCAATACCTGCTCACTTCTTACCACTAGCCATACATCTCTGATTAGTGTTGGGGGTGTTCTCGGTATGACACTAAGGCCAACAATAGTGCCTACATGCCATTTCTGAATAATTGGATCTTAAATTCCACCTCTGTCCAAGTGTACTTCAGAAAGACCTCTGTCATTACATAGGGTCTCTATAGTAGCATCTTTATTCAACAGGCCTCTAGTTGTACCTTCTGGCCTAAGCAGGTCTTATACTTCACTTAAAGAGATGCCAAATTTACACAATGTAGACAAAGGCATTGAGCATTCTCATACTCATCAATATAACATTCCTCCCCTCAGGTTTGAAGTCTCCAGAGCAGCAAGGGGAGTGGGGAGTAGAACTCATCATCTTTAGGTCACTCATCATCGATGGATTGTTTCCAAACTTAGTATACAGACATAGATGGTTGAACACAAACCTGTCAGGCTGATAAAGAACTAGACATCTACTAACGTCCTTGGAACAATGTTCAGATGGCTGCACATCCTCCTGAAGATGCCACGGATGACATTGTTCCTTGTGATTGTTGTTCTCTTTTTGTTGTTGCTGTTTTCTTTTAACTTTTGAAGAGGATACTTTATTAGTCTGTTGCTATGTTAGTCATCTCCTGGCATTAGAAACCTACATGCCACTGCTTAAATGTTTTACATTTCCTACTCTTTTTGGAAAACACAATGTATGCACATCATTTTTTCCTATTGTTTCAAAGACATACCACTATGTAATTCAACTTTACAATTATAATCATTTTGACCAATATTCACATCAATATAAATTTTATGTGTAAAATTCTTCCTGTGCTGTGTTATTTTCCACCAGGTGACAGTTTCAATTGAGGTCATTTGGAAGATCGTTCCTTACTATGTGTCTTTAAAAGATATATTTTGGAGCTGAGGGGTATGGCTGAATATCTTCTGCACAATAAACACCTTCTGTAACATTACTATATAGTGGATTATAAGTATCAGGTTGTACACAGTAGTAACTAAAATAATGGACAAGTTTGAGAAAGATTTTAGGGTGTAATCACTCATAGTATACAGAAAAAAAGGAAATCCTAGATATTAATCAAATCTATGCACACCAAATGAACATTGTGGGTTTTGTGGGTTTGTTTTATATGTCTTTGTAGTTCGAATGTCCAACCTTTATGTCTTAAGTGAGGATTGTAAACAATGCTCAGGGTGTGTGTGTGAATTAAAGGGCACCATGTCTTTAGTGTTTAGATTAATTTCACATATAATTATGTCTATCTGTCATCTATATATGTATGTATGTATGTATGTATGAAGTAATTATTGAATGTATTTATGTAGATATATATGCAACTATTTCTCTATCGTCTACCTATCACTCTCTCTCTTTCTATTTCTCTCACCCTCTTTCTCTGTTTATCACTTATGCATGAATATATGCATGCATGTAGCTAGGTAGGTGTGGTAGTTTTAATGTAATTGGTTCCCATTTGCCCATAGGCTGTATTAGGATGAGTAACCATGATGGACTAGGTGTTTCCTTGTTGGAGGAAGGGTGTCACTGGAGGAGGTGGGTGGTCTCACACATATTCAAGTTATGCCCAGTAGGGTTCTGTGTGTTTGCTGTCTCTCTGTCTTTCCAAGAGTAGCTGTGATAGAGTGTTCAATGATTCAAGGAGGGGATATTGGTTAGATGGCATATAAAGCAGGCAAGACACATTTACATACATGGTAGAAGAAGCAAGCTTTAAGAAGCACAAACAATCACACACACAAACACACACACACACACACACACACACACACACACACATTTGTTGGACAGTGCAAAGCTTCAACCACTTTCCATATATACACACATTTGGTGGATGGAACAAAGCACCAACTTTATTTTTCTCACACTGCTTATATATCTCTGCACAATCTTTCAATTAGTATAAAATTTATACTGGTTACTTTCTATTTACTTCTAGTGAATAATTATGAGTATATATGAGGAAACGCATCTTCTCACTATACTTTTATGATGAGCTATTTATAAATTATGTTTATAAATATCCAATATTATTCCCAAGAACCAACACACATTTCTAACTAAAAAACTTGTTATAGATAAACAAGTTGTAATCAAGTAAGGTAATTTTTTTTCAGCCAGTTTCTCTTACAGGTAGACTGAAATTTGCTCTTATACAGAAAGGACTAGTTTTTATCTATCTCAAAAATTAATCCTTCAAAAATCTTAAAAGAATCACAAAACTAAACTTTTATATAAAAACCTATCATCTCTTTCTATTTTGAATCCTCAGGGTACACATCTGTTCATTAACCATATTTTTCTTAAATCATATCAGGAATCAGAGGGAGGAAATAGGTACAAGGAAATAATAATCATCTGAACACCAGCCTGACTTTGAAACAAAAAAGGCATTTTTTTTTAGTAATTCTTTCCAAGATCGTGGTTAAAGTATTAATCTGCATCAGCTGCAATCTTTGAGAAAGTTAGATCTAACTAACACTGTGGGTGGCAATGATATTGCCCAGTGAGGGGCTGGAATCCCCCTTAAATTTTCATACAATCCATAGATTATGAGTGATGTGATGTGAGGGCAGTAAGTAGAGAGAAACTCTACAACAGCATGAGTGGTAACAGAGTGGTACCAGCTTTTAAGTGTTTAAGAGTGGTAAGAGCTTTTAAGTGGTTCACCTCACCAAGAATCCATCAAAGCCCAGTATTTTGGAGGTAAAATGTACATACCTGGGAGCCCCTCTGCCATGCTTAATATTCTAGTAAAATTAAAAATAATATTAATTTCTCATTTAATAGACCCTGCTTACAGTCCCCCCAAATTTTACTGCGCACGGTTCTTTTACTACCTCCCATCCTCTCATTTTCAGTTCCTCCCCCTTTCAGTCATCATTCATCAAATACTTCTCTTTCAAATATCTCTTCCTGCATTTCCTTATTCAACCCCATCTCCCTCCACCATGCCACCTGATCTTTTCCTTCTTGTCCACCTTTGTCCACTAATAAAATCCATTCTATTTCCCCATACGATGGCCATCCATGTATGCACCCAAGTCCTTCCTCTATACCTAACTTCACTGGATCTACAGATTGTAGACAGGCCATCACATATGTAATGTTGAATGTCTTAATGTTTCTATTGCTGTCACCAAAAACTATAACCCAAGCACAAGTTGGGGAGGGTAGGACTTATTTGGTTTACACTTCTTCATTGCTATTCATCATCTGAAGACGGACAGAACAAGAACTGAAATGGGCCAGGAACCTAGAGGCAGGAACTGATACAGAGACCTTGGATGGGTGCTGCTGCCATGCACACCAGTCAAGTCAGCTTGACAGGCCTAGACGCCTGGAAGTTCTCATGAGGCAAAGAGTTTCATGGAAGCTCACCTTCTGGAGTTTTGGAGTTCTCATTAACCCATATACTCATACCCTATTCCAGCGTTAGTCTGGTGTATGGATCCACATGCTCTCTTTTAGTGTTATCTTATTATAAGTGCTTTTAAAGATTGAATTCTGATATAGCTAAGCTTTCGCCAGTGTTCCAATGTCCTAGAAAGTCCTTGAGGTGACCATGGGCTTGGAATTCAGTAAGAATGGTGCCTATTCAGTGACATTCAGAATTGCCTCTGGTATCATACTACCACTTTGAATAAAAGCTAAGTCACTGCCCTACACAGGAATTTATCATCATCTAGGAAGAAGGAAGTTTGAGACCTAAGGAGGAAGCAGAGTACATACTTAGAACTATAGATTGCTGAGTTCCACACATATACGCATATTTACAATGGCCTAGGGGGAAGGTGGACTATACAATAGACTAAAATAGGAACTATAGCAAGGGCATGAAGCCATTGACCCTGGCTTCTAAGATTAAGTGGATCTTTGGTGGAGCTCTTTTTGATCCCAGTTGTTAACAGTGAATTTTATCCCAGGTGTTTCCTGTGAGACCTTCTGAGTTTTTATTCCTCCGTTTTCTGTAAGAATCCAGTAACCTCTTTGCACCTTGCTTGTGTGTCACCCAACTTCCCTATTCTCTTCTGTATAAAAAGTTGGATGCTCAATTTGACACATTACATTCAGATTCTACACAACCTCTCCTGTGTGTATCTATCATTTCATCCAACGCTTTGCCCACCTGTGACTAGAGATTCGTTCCACGCAGACAAAGGGGCCCAGAGTGTCTGCAGCATTCTGCTTAGTGGCTAGTTCCCCATGGTTTCATGCTTTCTCATGGAGAACTCAGAACCACAAGCACATTGATGACAGTATCAACAATGGGCAGAAATACTTCCCAACAATCATTAATTAAGAAAATGCCCTGCAGTCTTGCCTGCAAAGACCAATCTTATGGAGACATTTTCTCAATTGAGGTTCCCTACTCTCAGGGGACTTTACTTTGTGGCAACTTGACAAAAAACTATCCAGCCCAGTCAATGTCAACATATAAATCAACACATAGCATATTTATCTTCCTGGGACTGGGATACGTTATACAGGTTATGTTTTTGTTTTTTGTTTCTTTGTTTTTTTCTGTTTCCATCCATTTCATAACAGCTGAGAAATGTTCCATTGTATAAATATAACATATATGTTATACATTCTTTAGTTTATGGACATGTAGGTTGTTTCCAGTTGCAGATAATTATGAATACAGCAGCAATTAATATAGTTGAGCAAGTGTGCTTCTAGGAGGAAGAAGCACTTTGCAATACTTTCTGACCTATCAGGTGTCTGTTGTTATGTCCCCACCCATTTAATATCTGATTTTGCTAATTTGGATATTACCTTTTTTATTTTAGTTAACTTGGATAATAGTTTGTTGATCTTAGTGATCTTGTCAAAGAACCAATATTTGTTCCAAAAATTTATTTGTATTTTTCTTTCTATTTTATTTTTTTCCACCCTGAGTTTTACTATTTCCTGCCACCACTTCTTTTGGGTGTCATTTCTTCTTTGTGTTTGCGATCTTTAGGATGTGCTTTTAACGAGCTAATATAAGGTTTTGCTAATATTTTTAACTCATTTTTTATTACATATTTTTCTTCATTTACATTTCAAATGCTATCCTGAAAGTTTCCTATACCTTCCCCTACCCTACTTGCCAACTCACCCACTCCTGCTTCCTGGCCCTGGCATTCCCCTGTACTTGGGTATATTATCTTCACAAGACCAAGTGACTCTCCTCTCTTTGATGGCTGACTACGCCATCCTCTGCCACATATGCAACTAGATACATAGTTCAGGAAGTTACTGGTTAGTTCATATTGTTGATCCTCCTTTAAGTTTGCAGACCCCTTTAGCTCCTTGGGTACTTTCTCTAGATTCCACATTAAGGGCCTTGTGTACCATCCAATAGATGACTGTGAGTATCCAATTCTGTATTTGCCAGGAACTGGCGTAGCCTCACAAGAGATAGCTATTCCAGGGTCCTGTCAAAATATTTGCTGGCATATGCAATAATATCTTGGTTTGGTGGTTGTCTATGTGATGCATCACCAAGTGGTGCAGTCTCTGGATGGTCCTTTCTTTTTTCTCAGCTCCAAACTGTCTCTGTAACTCCTTCCATGGGTATTTTGATCCCCATTATAAGAACCAATGAAGTATCAACACTTTGGTCTTCCTTCATCTTGAGTTTCATGCGTTTTGAAAATTGTATCTTGAGTAGTCTGTTTGGGGGCTCATATCCGCTTATAAGTCAGTACATATCATATGTGTTCTTTTGTGATTGGATTACCACACTCAGGAAGATATCCTCCAGATACATGCTTTTGCCTAAGAAATTCATAAGTTCATTGTTTTTAACTGCTGAATAGTACTCCATTGTTTAAATGTACCAGAATTTTTGTATCCATTCTGTATCCATGTATTCTTCTGTTGAGCTACATCTGAGTTCTTTCGAGCAAATGGCTATTATAAATAAGGCTGGTGACTGTGTCCAATTCTAAGAAGGGGCAAAGTGTCCACAATTTGGTCTTCATTCTTCAGTTTCATGTGTTTTGCAAATTGTATCTTATATCTCGGGTATACTAAGTTTCTGGGCTAATATCCACTTATAAGTGTGTAAATATCATTTGAGTTCTTTTGTGATTGTGTTACCTCACTCAGGATAATGCCCTCCAGGTCCATCCATTTGCCTAGGAATTTCATAAATTCATTTTTTAATAGCTGAGTAGTACTCCATTGTGTAAATGTATCACATTTTTTTGTATCCATTCAAATGTTGAGGGGCATCTGGGTTCTTTCCAGCCTCTGGCTATTATAAATAAGACTGCTATGAACATAGTGGAGCATGTGTCCTTCTTACCGGTTGGGACATCTTCTGGATATATGCCCATGAGAGGTATTGTGGGATCCTCTAGTAGTACCATTTCCAATATTCTGAGGAACCGCCAGACTGTTACAGAGACAAAGTTTGTAGCTGAGACAAAAGATGGTCCATTTAGAGACTGCAATGTCCAGAGATCCATCCCATAATTAGACTCCAAACGATGACACCATTGCATACACTAGCAAGATTTTGCTGAAAAGATCTGGATATAGCTGTCTCTTGTGAGACAAGGCTGGGGCCTAGCAAATACATAAGTAGATGCTCACAGTCAGCTATTGGATGGAGCACAGGGCCCCAAATGGAAGAGCTAGAGAAAGTATCCAAAGAGCTAAAGAGATCTGCAACCCTGTTGGTCCAATAACATTATGAAAAACCAGTACCCTGGAGCTCTTGACTCTAGCTGCATATGTATCAAAAGATGGCCTAGTAGGCCATCACTGGAAAGAGAGGCCCATTGGACATGCAAACTTTATATATCACAGTACAGGGGAATGCCAGGGACAAAAAAATGGGAATGCGTGGGTAGGGAAGTGGGGGGGAGGTTATGGGGGACTTTCTAAATGTACATTCTAAATGTAATTGAGGAAAATATGTAATAATAAAAATATTAACAAAATAAATAAATAAGGCTGGTATGAACATTATAGAGAATGAATCCTTATTACACATCGGAACATCTTCTGAGTATTTGCCCAGGAGAGGTGTTGCTGGATCTTCTGGTAGTACTATGTCAATTTTCTGAAGAACCACCAGACTGGTCCAGGTCCCTGCCGAGTGTATTCTGCAAAGGCCCCAGACATCCAGCCACTTTCCCGGCCAGAGGAAAGGTGGTCTGCACGGGGCAGAAGTGCTTTTCCTGACCATCGGCAAACAGACATCTTGGTTCTGGGATCCCGCCTGGTGTATTCTGCACAGGTGAGAGTACGGACTACAGAAGTCAAAAGCTTCTTGGAGAGGCGGGAGCCACAGAGCTTCTAAGGCAGCCCCCTTTTCGGGCCCCAGACAGCTGACCACTGTACCAGGTAAATAAAAGGTGTCCACCCGGTGCGGGAGAGCTTTGACTGAGCATCAGCAGCAGATATCTTGGTTCCTGGACCCAGCGGAGATTATTCTGCACAGACCCCAGACATCTGGCCACTTTCCCAGCCAGAGGAAAGGGGTCTGCCCAGTGCATGAGTGCTTTGCCTGAGCATCAGCTGCAGACATCTTGGTTCCAGGACTCCTTCGAGAGTATTCTGGACATGTGAGAGTGTAGAATACAGAAGCTAACACGTTCTGGGAAAGGCCAAAGCAACTCAGCTTCAGGACAGGTCCTGTTTTGGGCCTTCGTCTTCTGCCAGGAGGGAGGTCTTAAGGCCATATATCTGTGCACCTTTCCCATGAGTGGAGAGCTTGACTGAAGAGAGTGCTCTGACCACTGAAACTCAGAGGAGAGATCTAGTCTCCCATGTCTGCTGATAGAGGCTAACAGAATCACTTGAAGAACAAGCTCTAACCAGAGACAACTATAACAACTAGCTCCAGAGATTTCTAGATGGTGAAAGGCAAATGTAAGAATTGTACTAACAGAAATCAAGAGCACTCACCATCATCAGAACACAGCACTCCCACACCACCTAGTCCTGGGAACCCCAACACAACCGAAAAGCTAGATCCGGATTTAAAAGCATATCTCATGAAGATGGTAGAGGACATCAAGAAGGACTTTAATAATTCACTTAAAGAAATACAGGAGAATACTGCTAAAGAGTTACAAGTCCTTAAATAAAAACAGGAAAACACAACCAAACATGTAGAAGTCCTTAAAGAAAAACAGGAAAACACATCCGAACAGGTGATGGAAATGAACAAAACCATACTAGACCTAAAAAGGGAAGTAGACACAATAAAGAAAACCCAAAGTGAGGCAATGCTGGAGATGGAAACCATAGGAAAGATATATGGAACCATAGATGCAAGCATCAGCAACAGAATACAAGAGATGGAAGAAAGAATGTCACGTGTAGAAGATTCCATAGAGAACATCAGCACAACAATCAAAGAAAATGCAAAATGCAAAAGGATCCTAACTCAAAACATCCAGGAAACACAGGACACAATGAGAAGGCCAAACCTACAGATAATAGAAGTTGATGAGAATGAAGATTTTCAACTTAAAGGGGCGGCAAATATCTTCAACATAATTATAGAAGAAAACTTCCCAAACCTAAAGAAAGAGATGCCCATGAACATACAAGAAGCCTACAGAACTCAAAATAGACTGGACCAGAAAAGAAATTCCTCCCAACACATAATAATCAGAACAACACATTCACTAAAAAAAAGATAGAACATTAAATGCAGTAAGGGAGTAGGGTCAAGTAACATATAAAGGCAGGCCTATCAGAATTACACCAGACTTTTCACCAGAGACTAGGAAAGCCAGAAGAGCCTTAACAGATGTTATACAGACACTAAGAGAACTCAAATGCCAGCCCAGGCTACTATACCTGGCCAAAATCTCAATAACCATAGATGGAGAAACCGATGTACTCTATTTCTCCTTCCCTGTGTAACTTGTTGACAACTTTATGAAGTATTATAACTATCTCTCCTAAAATTTAACATTTTTTGTTTCATATTATTAATCAGTAGTTTGAAATATGTACTTATTATGGCACTACCCAATGCAGATAGAAAATATTTATAACTATTATTTTTAAACAATATTGTGTATTTATGTTTAGGTAGGCATGAAATTATTAAGACAAAGTATTCTCTCCTCGTTCTAAAATCAGTTCTAGATAACAGTAAAATAGTTCCTATGATCTAGAAGTAAACACAGAAAAATAGACAACAGGAATATATTACTTTAAACCTAGATGATATATATGTACACAGTATATTTCAAATGAGTCACTAATCTTGTTGTCAGGGATCACAGATGTGTAATATGCTTGATTACTTTCTCTGCTAGTAGCATAAACAGAACTTTCTGCCACTATATAACATCAAGCCCTGAGAATTAAATTTTAGGATTGGTTATAACTTTATTTATTCATTTTCTCTTACTCGAGTATGTGGTTTCTTCAAAAAGTGTTGTAGTATCAAGTTTTTGACTGTAACCAAGGGTAATGCTACTTAACTGTAATATTTTAAATAAACTTCCTAAATTGTGGCATTCTGTAAGGGAATAACAGACATAATCCTATCCTCATGCTTACCTAAACTTGTAATCTCTAATGCTTCCTCCTCCTATTATGTTGCATCTGTTCTGTCATTCCCTCCTTCCATAAAGGCTTCATCCTTTCTTACATGCCATGTGCCAGTTTGGGGTTCCTTATCTCCACAGATACTCCAAGTTAAACATAAAATTTAAAAGTTGAAGCTAGACCAAATGTGATTACAGACACGTAGCATTTCTCTATATAGGCCTAAGTTAACACATTTACTATATAGTATTTTCATGTTCCATATACTCTCTAGCAAATTTAGTTACAACTGATTGCATCTCCTAAATATTTTGAAAACAAAAGCAACAAAAATGACTGAGCAAGTATCACTAGATAACCATGCTATCTTTTCTACACTCAAGTGTGATATAGGTGAGTCACCAGTTAGTTCTATTTTTAGATATTTTTAGCAAATTCCACACTGATTTTATCCTGGATGTACCAACTTAAACACCCACCAGCAGTAGAGCTGTACTTTATTCCCACATCGCTAATGCTTCTTGTCTTTTGTTTTCCTGATTGTACTCATTCTTCAAGGGATGAGCTAGAACTAAGTTTGGAGAAAAAAAAAAGAGCACCAGAAATTATTTTGTGGGAGCCATAGCTAGTGTTGAAAGGAGTAATGTAATAAAGGGAATTGTTTCCTCGAGGTGAGTATCCACAAAGCTAATCCTGCAACTTGTGCAAAGAAATGTCCTAAGGATTTGTCTGTTTATAGCAGAAAAACAACATATCAAATTTATGAAAAAGTATTCAAGGAAGCAGGCAAGTTCTATCTAAAGCAGGCAAAAGAACTTGGCAAAATCCACCATGTAGTTCTTTCGTCAGATTAATGAAGGATACAGAAGTACAAGAGCCATGGAGTCTTCCTACGTGGTTATGAAAAGACACTGAGGGCATCCAGGTTGCAGCGAAGTCCCTGAATAGATGCCTAGAGAGGCTTTTTGTGAAGGTATGAAAGGGAAGCCTATATTGTGATATAGCACTCAGGATGTAAGAAGGTCCACAGCTGTGGGATATCTCTCAAAGTAAGCTACACACAAAGAATGGAATCAGCCCAAGACAGAGAAATATATTGTAGACATGAAACTAGATAGGAAGTGCTATTTAAGCCACAATGTACATAAATTTAGGATTTGGGGTTTGTCTAGCTAGATTTGATCTTGATTTTTCCAGTATTTCCTGTTTATGTTTCTTTTCCTCTTATTTTGAATGAGAATGTATAATCATGTCAGTGTACTTTGACAGTAAAAATGCTTTGAATTTGATTTTATATGGTGTTACAATTAAGAAATTGTAACCTATTCTAAAAGATAAAATATGGTTGTAGTTTTATAGGGAATTTTATCTCATGTTAAGCATGATTCTGCCCTGGAAATTCATATACTTTATTTGCAGTTGTATATTGGATATAGGATACTATGCTAGGCATAACTATTGCTTTCCTTTGGAAATTAATATAATATAAGGAGATATGATTGTATGTCTTATTGACAAGAGGTATACTTATGATGGCTAGTCTTGGTTGTAACCCTGATAATATTAGGAATTCCCTAAAACTCTGGGAATTTGGGGCACCTGTGAGGACTTTTTTTCCTGATTTGATTATGTGAAATAGGAAGACCAACCCCAAATCTAGATCGTTTGTTCTGTTGTAGAAACAACTCTACAATATAAATTTCATTGATGTTAGTTTTTTAATAAAAGTGGGTAGCTAGGACTAAATTCTAGTAGTTACAATCAAGATAGTTTTTATGATCCTGCACTGTTTCTGTCTTTTATTACAGTGTTTCCTGAACACTGAGGTGGAGATTTGATGGTGACCTCCCTTGTAGGACTGAATGTTAGAAGGTCCCTCAGGCTTTGCATATTATCTGGCTGCAAGTCTCTGTATTTGTTTCCATCTGCTGCATGAGGATACTTCTGTGATGATGAATGAGCAAGATACAGACCTGTGAGTATAGCAAAATGTCAACAGGAGTCATTTAACTGCTATACTCCTTTCGTAGAATAGTAGTATTTGGTCTTTCTCTAGATCCCTGGCATTTCTAGTTTCAGGTTCTTGGCCATTCAAGCATTGTTGAGTATGGATTCCACTTAATGATATCTGTGATTGTATATGCTTGGTATAGGGAATGGCACTATTAGGAGATGTGGTCTTGGAGTAGGTGTGTCACTATAGGTGTGGGCTTATTACCTTCATGTTAGCTGTGAGGAAGTCAGTCTTCCACTAGCAGCCTTACAAATGAAGATGTAGAACTCTCATCTGTGCCAACTCTATGCCTGCTTGGATGCTGCCATGTCCCACCTTGATGATAATGGACTGAACATCTAAACCTGTAAGCTAGCTCCAATTAAATGTTGTCCTTTATAAGGCTTGCTTTGGTGTTAGTGCTTGTTCACTGCAGTAAAACCCTAAGACAGCATCTTTAGAGCCTCTTTGTCTAAGAAAGTTAACTTTGGGTATTTTGTTTGTTTGCTTTCCTATCATACAGGTTCTTTGTGTATATTATGTTTTCTGGTTTGGGGTTTTGATTAGATAGAGTATTTGAATTTGTGTTTCTGTATCTATATATGTTTGTGTGTGTGTGTGTGTGTGTGGATGGGTGTGTGTGTGTGTGTGTCCGTGTGTGTGCATTTGTTTATTTTCTTTGGTTGTTTTGTCCTATTCAGTTAGTTTGGTTTATTTCATTAGTATTCTTTAGATAACTATTTGTTTCCTAAAAAGTGACAGACAGTAGTAATCTGGATTAGAGGAGAAGTGGGAAAGAACTAGAAGGAGTAACTGTTAGGGGAAACTGTAATCAGAAAATACATCTCAAATATAGCTTCCCCTCCCTCCTCTTTTTGAAGTCCTTCCAAGGAGCTCAACTTCCCCACATCCATTCTTCCACTCTTTCTCTTCAGAAAAGGAGAGACCTCCCATTGATATAAAACTGTCTTGTCATAACAAATTACAGTCTAGGAACATCCTCTCCTATTAAAGCTAGAAGAGGCAGCTCAATCAGCTGAAAATGTCTCAAAAGCAGGCAACAGAGACAGGGAGAGACTGTTCTCACATTGTTAAGAGTTCCACATGAATCCCAAGCTACATAAATTTTACACATGTGCCAAGGGCCAAGGTCATTCTCATGAATGCTACCTTGTTGGCTCAGTGTCTGTGTGGCCCCAAGAACTCAGGTAAGTTGATTCTGTGAATTTTCTTGTGGTTTCCTTGACCTCCTTCACTCCAGTAAACCTTCTTCCTTTTTCACAGATTTCCTAAAGTCAAATGAATTTTTGGCTATGGTTCTTGCATATGCCTCCATCAATTGCTAGTTGAAGTCTTTCTCATGACAGTTAGGCTAGACTCCTATTAGCCAGTATAGCAGAACATTTTTAACAGTATCAAGGATGTGCTCTATTTCCTGGCATAGATCTCAAGTTGGACCAGTCATTGGTTGGCCATCCCCTCAATATTTGTTCTATCTTTACACCTGCACATCTTGTAGCAGGAGAAATTGGAGGATGAAGTTTTTATAGTAGGACTGGTGTCCCATTCCCTCCATTGAAAATCTTTCCTGGTTACAGGAGATTGACATTTCAGGTTTCATTTTACCCATTGCAAAGAGGGTTAGTTTTTGTTACCCTCAATTCACTGTCTTAGATTCTGAGGAATTTCTATTTCTGTAGGTTTCTAGCTCATTCCAGAGATGAATTCCCCCAATTCAGTTGTCTCTTCCAGTACTCCCTACCTCAATTCTTTCCCCAACATGATCCTTCTGGTTTGCATCCAAACACCAACTCTTGTCCAGTGCTATTCCCATGTCCAATGAAAATGCCTAGTCTATATTCCAATCTCAGTGAGATATCATTTTTGGTGTCTTTGGATTACAACATGGTTATCCTTTATAATCAGTACCAACTTATATGTGAATATGTACAATGTTTGCCTATGTGGGTCTAGGTTACCTCACTCATTGTGATATTTTCTTGTGCCATCTATTTTTTGTACAAATTTCAAATTGTCTTTGTTTTTAATAGCTGTGAAGTATCCCACTGTGTAAGTGTATCACATTTTCTTTATTCTTTTTTTGATTGAGGGATATCTAGGTTGTTTCCAGTTTCTGGCTATTATGAATAATGTCTCTATGAACATAATTGAGTAAGTACTCTTATGGGGTAGGATGGAGTTTCCTTTTGGTATATACCTAGGAGTGTTATAGCTGTTTTTTGTTTTGTTTTTTTTTTTGGTTTTGTTTTTTGGTTTTTTTTTTTGTTTGTTTTTCTTTATTTTTTTTTGTTTTGATTTTTTTTGATACAACTACTCCCAATTTTCTGAGACGCCACCAAATTTATTTCCAAAGTTGTTGTACAAGTTTAAATCATACCAGCAATGAAGGAGTCTTCCATTTCTTCCACAACCTCAACATAATGTGCTGTCCTTCCTTGACTTTTTGGATAACTTTGGTTTGGAAGACGATTTTGTTTGATATTTGAATGGCTACTCCAGCTTTTTTCTTCAGACCATTTGCTTGGAAAATTGTTTTCCAGCCTTTTACTCTGATGTGGTGTCTGTCTTTGTCCCTGAGGCAGAATGTGCTGTCATTTAAGTCTTAGATGTTAACGATTCTGATGTTTGTAAGATAAAATCTCAGAGTCATATCATTTTTCATTTACCTTATGACTAAGGATAATGAACATTTCTTTAAGTGCTTCTCAGGCATTAGATTCCTCTATCAAGAATTCTTTGCTTAGCACTGTTCCCAATTTCTAATGTATTATTTGCTTTTTTGATATTTAATTTGTTGAGTTCTTTATATATTTTGGATATCAACATTCTGTCAGATATATAGTTGGTTAAGCCATTCTAAAAGCTGACATATTGTTCTATTGACAGTGCCCCATGCCTTACAAAATATTTTCAGTTTAATGAGGTTTCATTTATTAATTGTTGATCTTAGTGGCTGAACTACTAGAGTTCTGTTTCGGAAGTCATCTCCTGTGCCAAAGATTTCAAGGTTATTCTCCACTTCCTCTTTTATCAGACTTAGTATATCAGGGTTTCTTGATCAGATCTTTGATTCATTTAGACTTGACTTTTGTGAAGGGTAATAGATATGGATCTACTTGTAGTATTCTACAAGCAGATATCCAATACTACCAGCATCATTTGTTGAAAATGTTTCATCTATTCCATTGTATAGATATGGTGTCTTGTTAAAATCAAGTGTTCATAAGTATGGATTCACTTCTGTGTCTTCACATCATTTTATTGATCAACCTATCTATATTTATGCCAATACCATGCAGTCTTTATCGCTTCTTCTCTGTAGTACAGCTTGAAACTAGGGATAGGGAACTGGGGGAAGCCAACAGAAAGTTCCAGATTCCAGGAAACAAGAGGATCACAGGACCCTACGGGGATGACATTAGGTGAAATCCCCAACAAAGGGGAGAGAGTATCTGTAGAAACCATATCCAGAGGTTAGGAATTGGGTCTGGTTGAAAGATGGGTGCCCTACCATTTTCAAAAATTTTAACCCAAAATTGTTCATGTTGAAAGGAAATACAGGGACAAAGAGTGAGGCAGAGTCTGAAGGAAAAGCCATCCAGAGACTGCCCCACATGGGGATATATCCCATATGCAGCCACCAAGCCCAGGCACTATTGCAGATGCTAACAAATGCTTGCTGAGAGGAGCCTGATAAGGATGTTTCCTGAGAGACTTTGCCAAATTCTTACCGACACAGATATGGATGCTTGCAGTCAACCATCAGAATTAGCTTTGGGACCCCAATGTAGAGGTTATGGGAATGACTGAAGGAGCTGAAGAGGTTTGCAATATCATAGGAAAAACAACAATATCAACCAACCAGACTCCTCAAAGCTCCCAGGAACTAAAGCTCCAACCAAAGAAAACACATGGAGGGACCCATGGCTCCAGCTGCACATGTAGCAGAGGATGGCCTTATCTGGCATCAATAGGAAGAGAGACTGTTTTTAGGAAGTATACTGTTTATTTTCAGTTTATTTTGCGTCATGTCACTTATGTATACTACTGTATCTGAATAGCAATAGTTTGACTTTTTCCTTTTCAATTTGTATACCTTGATCTTCTTCCTTTCCTTATTGTTGTTGCTAAAACCTCAGGTGCTACACAGATTAGATACAGAGAATATATACTTTTACCATATTATTGCTTTTTAGGGAATATTTTTTTTCACTCCTTTAACTTTGATATTGGGTGTCAGCTTTCAATGTATTGGCTTTATTATGTTCAAACTTGTGACATGTATCCCTCATCTCTTTAAGAATTTATCATCAAGGAGTGTTGGATTTTGTTGGAGTCTTCTTCAACATTGACTATGATCATTTTGCGGTATTTTTTCCTTTTAGTTTGCTTACATGGTAGATTACAGTGAAAGAGTTTGTTATGTTGATCCATCCCTGGATATGTAAAATGAACTCTACTTCATCATAGGGGTGATATTTTTCATATATCTTTGAATTCTGTTTACAAGTATTTTATTGAGTATTTTTAAATCGATGTTTATGAGGGCAATTGGTCCGAAATTCTCTTTCTTTGTTGAGTCTTTGTGGGACTTAAGTCTCACATTGACTGTATTCCCATAAAGTAAATTTTGTCAACTTTCCTTCTGTTTTTATCTAGTGAAATATTTTGTGTATCAGTATTAGCACCTTTTTCAAAGTATGGTATAATCCTGCTCTAAAACCATCTGACCTTGTAGGTTTTGTTTGGGAGATATAAAATGACAGGTTATATTTCCTTTGGCTATAGGACTATTCAAGTTGATCTTGATTCAGCTTTACCAAATTGTATCTATTGAGAAAATTGTCCTTTTTATTTTTTCTATTTTGGTTTTCCATGTTTCTGGAGTACAGGTTTTTGATGTGAAACCCAATGATCTCGGTGTCTGTTGTTATGTCTTCCTCTTCATTTCTAATTTTGTTAATTTGTATGCTTTCGCTCTCTTTTAGTTAGTTTTGAAAAAAGGTTTGTCCATCCTGATGATTTCCTCAAAGAACCAAATATTTGTTGCCTGATTCTTTGTCTTGTTCTCTTTGATTTTTTTATTGTTTTGAGTTTGATTATTACCTGCTGTCTATTTATCTTTGGTGGCTGTGCTTCTACTTGAACTTAGCTCTCTGACATGCTGTTAATTGGTGAGTATGAGATCTCTACAATTTCTTATGAAGACACTCATAACTATGAACCTTCATCTTAGCTCTGTTTTCATTGTACCCCATTTACTTGGAATTTTGTGCAATTCATTGAATTCTAGAAAATCTTTAATTCCTCTTTTTTTTTTTAAATTTCCTTCTAATGGTTGAAAGCTGATGGCTTCTGGAAGCTTAAAACTTTCTGGCTTATTTTGTGGTTAAATTTGCCCACCTTTGATGATTAATACCTGTGGTTTAATAGTGGAGTATTGAGTTAGGACACAGTGCCTTCCCTGCTCAGTGCTAAAAGTTCTTTAACCTTGTGTAGCCAGAGAAATTCACATTCACAAGAAAAAGTACTCACTTCAAAAGAAGGCTTTAGACTTTATTTCTAGGAGAGAGAGAAAAGGGGGAACCTATTTCCTATTGTATTCAATTCTTACACTTTCTCAGGATACATGATCGTATGGTATTCCAAGCTTCTATTTTATAAAAGGTACTAGCAAGTTCACAACATTAATACAAGTCAATAAATCAAATAAGGAATGTCAGGAAGAATGTTACCTGCAAGTCCATTGTGATTGGTTATTAATTATATATTCATTAGCTGCTAGTAACTCCACAAGTTCATACAAGTTTTAACTAAATTTTATGTCAAGGGGGTCAATCATCTGCCTAGTGTCTCATTCATTTTGAAGTTTAGTACAGATAAATCTAGTCAATATTTTATCTTTTGTCTTTGAACGTCCTAGAAATTGTTCATTCTCAGTTTGTGAAAATACTTATCAGATAATGCATTCACATCTATCATAGAAGGAATAGTTTTTCTGATTATAAATTTGTTATAAGCCTGCATTTTATCCTAATGCAATTAGTCTGTGACACAAGAAGTCTTACAGAACTTCAACTGCAGCTTTTCAATAAAGAGCTCAAAATTACTTATGTACATTTAGTAATTCTATAAAATTATATAAAGTAGTAAGAAATCATTAATTTATTTACATAGCATTACTACAAGAGAGTACATGTTTGTTGATCTGCATCCAATAGGATGGGCTATATGTCAGGGAAAATTATACTCTAGAATACTTAGAGGAAAGATCGATTCCTCAAATGAAATGTATGAAGGCCGTGCAATTCAGAGATCCATCACATCTGTCCAAAACGTTGGACTATCTTCAGAAAGTCACTCATTACATCTTCTCTCTCCTAGCGACTTTTTAAATTCTTTATTGTTTCTATTTCCAATTTCAGTTCTTAAACAGTTTGTTCAATTACTTCCCCTGTTTCATTGTGCATGCCTCTATTTCTTAAAGGGACTTCTGCAGTTCTTCTTTAAAGACATCTACCATCTCCATAAAATTGGATTTAAGATCATTTTCTTGTTCTTCACATATGATGGAACAGCCAGAGTGTTCTACAGTAAGGCATCTGTGGCTAAGTGCTGTCAGGTTTCCCAAATTGTTGTAGAGTGTGTTCTTAGATTGTACTCTAGCTACTTGAATTTTGAGATTATTATACGTTTATATATTGATTTCTACACATGTAATTGTCAGATGCATGGATTTTGTTTTGTTTTGTTGATGTTTTTATTCCCTTGGTCTCTGTTTCCTCCAGGTTTTCTGGTCTTAATGCCTTGGGGTTCTAGTGACCAGGTAGTTTTCAGGTCCAGGAGGGTGTCTTTGCTGAGAGTTTTGTGACTCCTCTGTTTTCTGAGGTTTTGGGTATCAACATTGCCTCTGGGTTCCATAGGTAGGGCTTCCAAAAAAAAAAAAAGCAGAGATCTTCAGCTCAATTTGTGAGAAGGAATATGGAGTCAGGTCATGGGTTGCACTTTATAGTTGTTCAAAATACTTGAAGGGGAGTTGGTGAGCCTAGAGCCTAGAGTGGAAAGTTACCTGGGGTGCCTGAAGTTGGTCTAGACTTTTTGTTTATAATTTCAGCAAACATCCATGTTAACCAAAGGGTGTGTAGAAATTATTGTGTGTAAAAAAATGCCACAGAACTTGAAAAGTACACGATGAGAACTTATAAATTTGTCTTGTTACTTTATGAGTCTTCCAGTATTATTTCTATTACTACAAAAAAATGCTCTAAACAAACCATCTTAGGGAGAAAGGCTTAATTTGGCTTGTAATTAGAATTTATAATTTGTCACTTTTCATCTAATGAAAGTTACCTAGGCAGATGGTCAAATGTCTGCATTCAGAAGGATTGAGAAATGAGTATATCCTTGCATGTTCTTGTGACTTAGCTACTTTTTTCATTCACAGAAGTGTCCACAGCCCAAATAAAAAATTGTGTCAACTATATTCAGGGTGGGTGTTCCTACATCAACTAATAATTAAGACAGTTCCTCACAAATGTATGTCAGTCTTTTTTGTTTGTTTGTTTGTTTTTATTTATTGGTTTTGGTTTTTGTTTTGGTTTTGTTTTTTGTTTTTTTTTTATTTTGATTTTGTTTTTGTTTTTGTTTTTGTTTTTCAAGCCAGGGTTTCTCTGTATATCCCTGGCTGTCCTGGACTTCCTTTTGTAGACCAGGCTGGCCTCGAACTCAGAAATCTGCCTGCCTCTGCCTTCCATGTTATGGGATTAAATGTGTGCACCACCATGTCTGGCCCATATGTCAGTCTTATACACACAATTTTGATTGCTTTATCAAGTGATTCTAGTTTGTGTCAAGATGACAATTAAAAGTAAACACCACAACAGACAATAAAGAAACACATTAACAGATGATCTGAAAAACAAAATAAGTATGGTTTGGGGGCTTCTTCGGATGGGAATGATCTCATTTTGCTCAAATATTTGAGTACTTGATCCCATGTTAGTGTAAATTTTTAGGAATAATTAGTTGATATGACCTTGTTGAAGAAGTTGTGTCACTGTAGGTGGGATTTGAGATTTAAAAGCTTTTACCATTCCTGTTTAGATGACTCTGTCTGCCTTCAAATTGTTATCCCAATACCATGTGGGTCTACTTGCTGCTATGCTTTCCATTATGATGACCATGGATTCCAAGCCGCTGAAACCAAGAATAAACCCCTAATAAACTCTTTATTTGTAAGCTGTTTTTGCCACAGTTTTTTATTGTGACAACAGAAAAATAATTAAAACACTCTAATCCACCTATTTTCTACTTTATGAAATATGTCTCCTATAGTACAATGAATTTCATGGATCAATAGGGTAAATTGTACTACAACTTTATTAATTTTTCAATGGCAGTGATCTTGGTTGTTTTTTTGTATTAATATTCATTTGAGAGCATCCAGAATACATAGGCAGAGTTCTGTAATATTTGTAAAATATGTATTACCTTTCTTTTATTAAGGTGTATGTCACAAATATGTCTTATAAATGTTTTTTATGTATAAATAATAATGAACTGATTACAACTATTGAAATATCATCTATTACTTGATACAGTTATGGTATTTTATAATGACTTTAAAGAATATTGACAATTAACTCACTGTATATGTATATGATAATATTAAGTATAACAAGTACAAAATTCATTAGTTCTCCAGAACTTATTTTTTATTTTATTCAGTGTAACAATATTGTTATGTATAAATCATAATGGCATTTTTCTATTTCCTGCCCCAATGATTTGCACTCCCTCATGAAAATAACTCACAGAATTTTTATATTTTGTTATGCTTTAAACAGTGTAAAAGTTGGGCCACTTTCTAACCTCTATGTAAATAATCAACTTCCCACTGACAATCCTGGTTATTACCTACTAACTTCTTTATGTTACTTTTGTTGGCCTGGAACCAGAGAACTGCCAAACTGGGTCACACTCTTCCAGCACCTTCTTTTATTTATTTATTTATTTATTTATTTATTTATTTATTTATTTATTTATTTATTTATTTATAATTATTTAATTAATTAATCTTGAATCTAGGCACGTTGCTCCAGGTGTTTATCATCTGTGTTCGAGGTGTTTATCATCTGGTAGCATTGTTGGAATTGTTTACCTATACTATTTTATAAATAATGATACTTTGATTTCTTCCTTTCTAATTTGTATGTCCTTGATCCTCTTCAGTCGTCTTATTCCTCTAACTAGAATATCAAGTACTGTATTAAATAGATTTTCAGAGAATGAACAGCCTTTTCTTGTTCCTGATTTTTGCTGAATTATTTTGTATATTTCTCAATTTATTTTTTTTTATTACGTATTTTCTTCAATTGCATTTCCAATGCTATCCCAAAAGTCCCCCCCCACACTCCCCTACCCACCCATTCCCTTTTATTTTGGCCCTGGCATTCCCCTGTGCTGGGGTATATAACGTTTGCCTGGCCAATGGGCCTCTCTTTCCAGTGATGGCCGACTAGGTCATCTTTTAATATATATGCAGCTAGATTCAAGAGATCTGGGGTACTGGTTAGTTCACAATGTTGTTCCTCCGATAGGGTTGCAGATCTCTTTAGCTCCTTGGATACTTTCTCTAGCTCCTCCATTGGGGGCTCTGTGATCCATCCAATAGTTGACTGTGAGCATCCACATCTGTGTTTGCTAGGCCCCGGCCTAGTCTCACAAGGGACAGCTATATCACCATCCTTGCATCAAAGGCTTGCTAGTGTATGCAATGGTGTCATCGCTTGGAGGCTAATTATGTGATTGATCCCTGGATATGGCAGTCTCTAGATGGACCATCCTTTTGTCTCAGCTCCAAACTTTGTCTATGTAACTCCTTACATGGGTGATTGTTTCCAATTCTAAGAATGAGCAAAGTGTCCACACTTTGGTTTTCGTTCTTCTTCGGTTGCACATGTTTTACATATTGTACCTTATATCTCGCTATACTAAGTTTCTGGGTAAATATCCACTTATCAGTGAGTACATTTCATTTGAGTTCTTTTGTGATTGGGTTACCTCACTCAGGATGATGCCCTCCAGGTCCAACAATTTGCCTAGGAATTTTGTGAATTCATTCTTTTTAATAGCTGAGTACTACTCCATTGTGTAAATGTACCAATTTTTTTGTATCCATTCCTCTGTTGAGGGACATATGGGTTATTTCCAGCTTCTGGCTATTATAAATAAGGCTGCTATGAACATAGTGGAGCATGTGTCCTTCTTACTGGTTGGGACATCTTTGGATATATGCCCAGAAGAGGTATTGCAGGATCTTCCGGTAGTACTATGTCCAATTTTCGGAGGAACCGCCAGACTGATTTCAAGAGTGGTTGTACCAGCTTGCAATCCCACCAACAATGGAGGAGTGTTCCTCTTTCTCCACATCCTCGCCAGCATCTGCTGTCACCTGAATTTTTGATCTTAGCCATTCTGACTGGTGTGACATGGAATCTCAGGGTTGTTTTGATTTGCATTTCCCTGATGATTAAGGATGTTGAACATTTTTTCAGGTGTTTCTCAGCCTTTCGGGATTCCTCAGGTGAGAATTCTTTTTTCAGCTCTGAGCCCCATCTTTTATGGGGCTATTTGCCTTTCTTGAGTCCACCCTCTTGAGTTCTTTATATATATTGGATATTAGTCCCCTATGTGATTTAAGATAGGTAAAGATTATTTCCCAACCTGTTGGTGGTCTTTTTGTCTTATTGAAGGTGTCTTTTGCCTTGCAGAAGCTTTGCAGTTTCATGAGGTCCCATTTGTCAATCCTTGATCTTAAAGCACAAGCCATTGCTGTTCTATTCAGTAAATGTTCCCCTGTGCCCATATCTTCAAAGCTTTCCCCCACTTTCTCCTCTATAAGTTTCAGTGTCTCTGGTTTTATGTGAAGTTCCTTGATCCACTTAGATTTGACCGTAGTACAAGGAGATAAGTATGGATCGATTCACATTCTTCTACACGATAACAACCAGTTATGCCAGCACCAATTGTTGAAAATGCTGTCTTTCTTCCACTGGATGGTTTAAGCTCAATTGTCGAAGAGCAAGTGACCATAGGTGTGTGGGTTCATTTCTGGGTCTTCAATTCTATTCCATTGGTCTACTTGTCTGTCTCTATACCAGTACCATGCAGTTTTTATCACAATTGCTCTGTAGTAAAGCTTTAGTTCAGGCATGGTGATTCCACCAGAGGTTCTTTTATCCTTGAGAAGAGTTTTTGCTATCCTATGTTTTTTGTTATTCCAGATGAATTTGCAAATTGCTCCTCCTAATTCGTTAAAGAATTGAGTTGGAATTTTGATGGGGATTGCATTGAATCTGTAGATTGCTTTTGGCAAGATAGCCATTTTTACAATGTTGATCATGCCAATCCATGAGCATGGGAGATCTTCCCATCTTCTGAGATCTTCTTTAATTTTTTTCTTCAGAGACATGAAGTTCTTGTCATACAGATCTTTCATTTCGTTAGTTAGAGTCACACCTAGGTATTTTATATTATTTCTGGCTATTGAGATGGGTGTTGTTTCCCTAATTTCTTTCTCAGCCTGTTTGTCCTTTGTGTAGAGAAAGTCCATTGACTTGTTTAAGTTAATTTTATGTCCAGCTACTTCACTGAAGCTGTTTATCAGGCTTAGGAGTTCTCTGGTGGAATTTTTAGGGTCACTTATATATACTATCATATCATCTGCAAAAAGTGATATTTTGACTTCATCTTTTCCAATTTGTCTCCCCTTGATCTCCTTTTGTTGTCGAATTGCTCTGGCTAGGACTTCAAGTACTATGTTGAAGAGGTAGGGAGAAAGTGGGCAGCGTTGTCTAGTCCCTGATTTTAGTGGGATTGTTCCGGCTTCTCACCATTTACTTTGATGTTGACTACTGGTTTGCTGTAGATTGCTTGTATCATATTTAGGTATGGGCCTTGAATTCCTGATATTTCCAAGACTTTTATCATGAATGGGTTTTGCATCTTGTCGAATGCTTTTTCCACATCTAACGAGATGATCATGTGGTTTTTGTCTTTGAATTTGTTTACATAATGGATTACGTTGATGGATTTTCATATATTAAACCATCCCTGCATCCCTGGGATGAAACCTACTTGGTCAGGATAGATGATTGCTTTAATGTGTTCTTGGATTCGGTTAGCAAGAATTTTATTGAGGATTTTTGCATCGATATTCATAAGGGAAATTGGTCTGAAGTTCTCTAACTTGTTGGATCTTTCTGTGGTTTAGGTATCAGAGTAATTGTGGTTTTATAGAATGAGTTGGGTAGAGTTCCCTCTACTATTATTTTGTGGAATAGTTTGTGCAGAACTGGGATTAGATCTTCTTTGAAGGTCTGGTAGAACTCTGCACTAAACCCATCTGGTCCTGGGCTTTTTTTTTGGTTGGGAGACTATTAATGACTGCTTCTATTTCCTTAGGGGATATGGGACTCTTTAGATCGTTAACTTGATCCTGATTTAACTTTGGTAACTGGTGTCTGTCTAGAAATTTGTCCATTTCATCCAGTTTTTCCAGTTTCGTTGAGTATAGCCTTTTGTAGAAGGATCTGATGGTGTTTTGTATTTCTTCAGAATCTGTTGCTACGTCTCCCTTTTCATTTCTGATTATGTTAATTAAGATATTGTCCCTGTGCCCTCTAGTGAGTCTAGCTAAGTTTTTATCTATCCTGTTGATTTTCCCGAAGAACCAACTCCTCGTTTTTTAATTCTTTGAATAGTTCTTCTTGTTTCCACTTGGTTGATTTCACCTCTGAGTTTGATTATTTCCTGCCGTCTACTCCTCTTGGGTGAATTTGCTTCCTTTTTTTCTAGAGCTTTTATATGTTTTGTCAAGCTGTTAGTATGTGCTCTCTCCCGTTTCTTCTTGGAGACACTCTGCGCTATGAGTTTCCCTCTTAGAAATGGTTTCATTGTGTCCCATATGTTTGGGTATGCTGTGGCTTCATTTTCATTAAACTCTCAAAAGTCTTTCATTTCTTTCTTTATTCATTCCTTGACCAAGGTATCATTGAGAAAAGTGTTGTTCAGTCTCCAAGTGAATGTTGGCTTTCCATTATTTATGTTATTATTAAAGATCAGCCTTAGGCCATGGTGGTCTGATAGGTACATGAAACAACCTCAATATTTTTATATCTGTTGAGGCCTGTTTTGTGACAATTATATGGTCAATTTTGGAGAAGGTCCTGTGAGGTGCTGAGAAGAAGGTATATCCTTTTGTTTTAGGATAAGATATGCTGTAGATATCTCTTAAGTCCATTTGTTTCATCACTTCTGTTAGTTTCACTGTGTCCCTGTTTAGTTTCTGTTTCCATGATCTGTCCATTGATGAAAGTGGTGTGTTGAAGTCTCCCACTATTATTGAGTGAGTTGAAATGTGTGGTTTGAGCTTTATTTACTAAAGTGTCTTTAATGAATGTGGCTGCCCTTGCATTTGGAGCATAGATATTCTGAATTGAGAGTTCCTCTTGGAGGATTTTACCTTTGATGAGTATGAAGTGTCCCTCCTTGTCTTTTTTGATAACTTTGTGTTGGAATTTGATTTTATTCGATATTAGAATGGCTACTCCAGCTTGTTTATTCAGACCATTTGCTTGGAAAATTGTTTCCAGACTTTCACTCTGAGGTAGTGTCTCTCTTTTTCCCTGAGATGGGTTTCCTGTAAGCAGCAGAATCTTGGGTCCTGTTCGTGTAGCCAGTCTGTTAGTCTATGTCTTGTTACTGGGGAGTTGAGACCATTGATATTAAGAGATATTAAGGAAAAGTAATTGTTGGTTCCTTTTATTTTTGATGTTAGAGTTGGCATTGTGTTCTTGTGGCTGTCTTCTTTTTGGTTTGTTGAGGGATTACTTTCTTGCTTGTTCTAGGGTGTGCTTTCCGTCCTTGTATTGCTTCTTTTCTGTTATTATCCTTTGAAGGGCTGGATTTGTAGAAAGATAATTTGTGAATTTGGTTTTGTCCTGGAATACTTTGGTTTCTCCATCTATGGTAATGGAGACTTTGGCCGGGTATAGTAGCCTGGGCTGGAATTTGTGTTGTCTTAGTTTCTGTATAACATCTGTCCAGGCTCTTCTGGCTTTCATAGTCTCTGGTGAAAAGTCTGGTGTAATTCATATAGGACTGCCTTCATATGTTACTTGACCTTTCTCCCTTACTGCTTTTAATATTCTCTCTTTATTTAGTGCATTTGTTGTTCTGATTATTATGTGTCAGGAGGAATTTCTTTTCTGGTCCTGTCTATTTGGAGTTCTGTAGGCTTCTTGTATGTTCATGGGCATCTCTTTCTTTAGATTTGGGAAGTTTTCTTCAATAATCTTGTTGAAGATGTTTGCTGGTCCTTTGAGTTGAAAATCTTCATTCTCATCAACTCCTATTATCCATAGGTTTGGTCTTCTCATTGTGTCCTGGATTTTCCTGGATGTTTTGAGTTAGCATCTTTTTGCATTTTGCATTTTCTTTTATTGTTGTGCTGATGTTCTCTATGGAATCTTCTACACCTTACATTCTCTCTTCCATCTCTTGTATTCTGTTGCTGATGCTTGCATCTATGGTTCCAGATATCTTTCCTACGGTTTCTATCTCCAGCATTGCCTCACTTTGGGTTTTCTTTCTTGTGTCTACTTCCCTTTTTAGGTCTAGTATGGTTTTGTTCATTTCCATCACCTGTTTGGATGTGTTTTCCTATTTTTCTATAACGACTTGTAACTCTTTAGCTGTGTTCTCCTGTATTTCTATAAGTGAGTTATTAAAGTTCTTCTTGATGTCCTCTACCATCATCATGAGATATGCTTTTAAATCTGGGTCTAGCTTCTCGGTTGTGTTGGGGTGCCCAGGACTAGGTGGCATGAAAGTGCTGCGTTCTGATGATGGTGAGTGGTCTTGATTTCTGTTAGTAGGATTCTTATGTTTTCCTTTTGCCATCTGGAATTCTCTGGAGCTGTGCAGGATACACTTGGCAGGGTCCCAGAACCAGGATGTCTGTTGCCAATACTCGGCAAAGTGCTCCCGTGCCTGGCAGATCCCAATCCTCAGAATTCTTAAGATGGCGTGGCTGGTGTTGTGCGTATCTGGTGGTAGTCAGCCGACTGTGCGCCCTAGCTACCCTGGTGCTGCTCGGACCAAAAGGGGCTTGTGCCCCTACTCAGACCAGGTTTTTGCTTCCCTGACTAATGCAGTGTCAAGTCCCGCCCGATTGGATTGGAGCAGATGCTTAGTTCCACTCACCAGAGGTCTTAAGATCGCTTGGCGGGTGTTTTGTGTTGCTGGCAGGAGTCAGACAACTGTGCGCCCTCTCCAGCACCATCAAATGCTGGCTATGACTCTTGCCCTCCACTCTTCTCAGGTATGGCATTTCACCTCTTCTTCTCCCAGCCTGATGGATCTCCTTTGTACTACTTCCTCTCTGTTTTAAGCTCTGGAATCTTAAAAGTCCTAACTCTGTCTAACCTGGCCAGCCATTTCCTGGTTGAATCTTTATTTACCAATCAAAACCAACTCAGAGCAGAATCCCTCAGTGTTTTACATGCAGAAAATTATAATAAAAGCAGCATTAGGTCAAACTCACTACAATTCAGTTCATAATTTTTATAAAGGCCACTGACTTTATTAATCTAAAATTTGTTATAAATAGTGACTGATTTATTTTTTGCCAAAAAAGGAACCAAATTAGTTACTTAATATCAAGTGACCAGCTGTGAATTCACATGAAATAACAAAGTAATTTGAAAGATGAATGGAAAATAAACAACTGAGCCAAGAAGAAAAACTGAATCCAAATTTGATGGTGAGGAATGTCCAGAGCCAATCCAGCCAGTGTTGCAAAACTTTAAAGATTCAGAAATTGGCCACAGCAGATATTTCTGGAAGAGAAACAGCAAAATAAAAATGAATAAAGAGATAGGTGGATTTTTTTTTTCAGAAAGTAGAATCTAAATTCAAATATTTCATCTCACCAATGAAATGACAATTAATACTTCGAGAATTTTAGAATTCATTCTAATTGGAGAATACAGGGATAGTTGGTAATTTTTATTTCCTTTCTACATACAATACAGAAATATTATATCTATATTAGGCTTAGAGTCAGGAAAACTTGGGAAACAATATAGATAATTAATATTCATCTCTAGAAGTCAGACAGGTAAAAAAAAAGTCAAAATAACACAAATGGCAAATCTAAGAAAAGCAACACTGTAAATTCAGCATGTGCTTAGAAATGCATATATGATATTTAAAAAATTCCACCCTTTATTATGAACAATGAATATAAATACCAGAATTTCACCTTTAAGAAAAATCACATGGATAATACAAGTTAGAAGGAAACTGCACACCTCAAGCATAATAAAATCATTATATATATTTATAAACACAAACACACACATAAACATGTAGTCTGAGCCAGAAATGCAATCTCTTACTGTTTGAATCAGTTACAAAGATATTTTCATGATATAGATTCTCTCTTAAAGAAGAGAAAAATCCATTACATCATTTACATTTCTCTGGATGCTCAACCTGAGTCCATCTTGAGATGTGTTTTTTTTTTTTTTTTTCTTCCTTACAGATTGGGCTACAGTGCAGATTCAAAAAATCATAGGAGTTGTAATTCTGAGTCACTGGAGTAATCTTATGCAGAAAGTTTGAGTAAAATAATCTATAACTTAGAGGAGTGAACATGTCACAAATTTTGTAGAAAATTTAAATGTGGATTATGGAAGACATGGTGGTTGGTAGTTTTATTCTCAGGGGTAGAAATGATACTACTAGATGGCAGTTTATTGCGAAGGACAGTACAGTACAGAAGTCAACAAAACCATATATAGTCCAACATATACCAAAGAAATTCAATGAAACATAAGATAATATTCTGAAATAATAATACAAAAATTATAAAATCTTGAAGAAACTGAAAAAAATTATAGGTATATATTACCTACATATTTAAATGAAGGGGATAAAAGAAAACCAATATAAGAACTCATGTTCTTGAAATGTGGTAATGGTAGCATGGCAGGGAAAGTACCATAAAAGTCCAGGACTAGATGGATTTAACAATGAGTTCTACCAGACTACAGAATTTCTTTTGTAAGTAACTACATTGTGTTTCTATGTATATACTTTCATTTCTGTGGTTGCATATGTCACATCATGAACGTGTAGGTCATGGGACAACTTTCAGAAGCTGTTTCTCTCCTTTCAAAAGTGGTTTCCAGGTTTGCAAACTTAGTAGAAAAAAGATTCATACTGCATTAGAAAAAATCACCATAATCAAATTGGATCTACATCAGAGATATGCCCTCATAATCATAATTTACCACACATGAAACAATATAATACAATACCTATGCATATCTAAGGGCAAAAATTATATGAACGTTTCTATATATTCAAATAGAACCATTTTACGTTGTACTTGAAAGGGTCTCTTCAGGTTCTTTCACACTGCTGTTGGGCATTTCGTCTAATGTCATCCTCATTGGGTCCTGAGAGCCTCCCACAACCATGCTGTCTGGGATTTAGTAGTGGTTCTTCCCATTCCCCACGTCATACTACTAGATATTTCTATTCATTCTCTTGGCCCTCAGGGCTTCTTTCCTGTCTCCCTCATACCAGATATTGCCTCCTTTTCTTCCCTCCACCTCCCCTGTTTCACACATGTCCCTCCATACCTCTGCCTCCAATGATTATATTGTTCCATGTTCTAAGTGAGATTGGACATTGAAGCATTCACATTTGGGCTTTCCCTCTTCTTAAGCTTCATATGGTCTGTGAATTCTTCATGGATATTCTGAACTTTTTGTGTAATATCCACTTATCAGTGAGTACATACCATATATTCATACATATCTCCTTTGGTGTCTGGGTTACTTCACTCAGGATAGTATTTTCTATTTCCACGCATTTTCCTGGAAAGAAAAACAAAAACAAAACAAAAAACTAATATCCTCATTTTGAATAGCTGAGTGGTCTTTTTTTGTTTGTTTTTATTTGTTTGTTTGTTCGTTTGTTTGTTTGTTTTTTGTTTTTGTTTTTTCGGGATAGGATCTCCCTGTATGGCCCTGGCTGTCCTGGAAATCACTCTGTAAACCAGGCTGCCCTTGATCTCAGAAATCTGCCTGCCTCTTGAGTAGTCTTTCACTGGGTAAATGTACCACATTTTCTGTATATATTTTTCATTGAAGGGCATCTGGGTTGTTTCCAACATTCAGCTATTATAATTTTTTTTCTTTGTTTAATGGTACAACCACTTGTTTTTATTTCTTAAAATTACAACCTGCTCCTTTGGTGAAATTTATGGTCAGTCCTTTTTTTTTTTTTCATTTTTTATTAGGTATTCAGCTCATTTACATTTCCAATGCTATACCAAAAGTTCCCCATACGAAGCCCCACCTCACTCCCTTACCCACCTACACCCCCTTTTTTGCCCTGGCGTTCCCCTGTACTGGGGCATATAAAGTTTGCAAGTCCAATGGGCCTCTCTTTGCAGTGATGGCCGACTAGGTCATCTTTTAATACATATGCAGCAAGAGACAAGAGCTCCGGGGTACTGCTTAGTTCATATTGTTGTTCCACCTATAGGGTTGCAGTTCCCTTTAGTTCCTTGAGTTTTTTCTCTATTTCCTCCATTGGGGGCCCTGTGGTCCATTCAATATCTGACTGTGAGCTAGAGTTTGCTAGTGTTTGCTAATCCCTCGCATAGTCTCACAAGAGATAGCTATATCCCGGTCCTTTCAGCACAATCTTGCTAGTGTATGCAATGGTATTAGCATATGGAAGCTGATCATGGGATGGATCTCTGGATATGGCAATCACTAGATGGTCCATCCTTTCGTCACACTTCCAAATTTTGTCTCTCTAACTCCTTCCATGGGTGTTTTGTTTCCTAGTCTAAGAAGGGGCAAAGTGTCCACACTTTGGTCTTCGTTCTCTTGTGTTTAATGTGTTTAGCAAATTGTATCTTATATCTTGAGTATCCTAAGTTTCTGGGCTAATATCCACTTATCAGTTAGTACATATTGTGAGAGTTTATTTGTGATTGGGTTACCTGACTCAGGATGATTCCCACCAGGTCCATCCATTTGGTTAGGAATTTCATAAATTCATTCTATTTAATAGCTGTGTAGTACTCCATTGTGTAACTGTAACACATTTTCTGTATCCATTCCTCTGTTGAGGGGCATCTGGGTTCTTTCCAGCTTCTGGCTATTATAAATAAGGCTGTTATGAACATAGTGGAGCATGTGTCCTTCCTACCGGTTGGGACATCTTCTGGATATATGCCCAGAAGAGGTATTGCTGGATCTTCTGGTAGTAATATGTCCAATTTTCTGAGGAACCGCCAGACTGATTTCCAGAGTGGTTGTACAAGCTTGCAATCCCACCAACAATGGAGGAATGTTCATCTTTCTCCACATCCACGCCAGCATCTGCTGTCACCTGAATTTTTTTTTTTTTACCTATTTTTATTCAACATGAAACAGAACAACAGTTGTTCAGAAAACAAAACAAAAACAGACACGAATTGACACATGGAAAGACTGGAGCATCAAACACAGACAATACAGAGAGGGTAGAGAACTTGATGTAACCAGAATTATGGATGTCTCCTGTATGGGCCAAAGAGAAAGCAGTATATCTCCAAATTTTTTTCTGTTCCTGGGAGAGCTCCAAAATCTTTTTTTCATCTCTCTTGGTCTCTCTTTCTCATGTCATTTGTATACCTAGCATCTCCCACTCACCACCCCCTTTTGTATTTACACTTTTTATTTGATTTTATTATTTTAAGCTTTTAAAAGAATGTAATTTTTGTTTGAGTTGCCTTATCTGTGCTCTAGTTCGCATTCATGTCTGCCTTTGATTTTATTATTTCTTACTATAACTTTTGTTTTTATTTTTTTTCAAGGACGTAAAGAGCAACCTTAGGTTATATATTTCATAATTTTATGATACTTCTTTTTCTTTTTTTTTCCATTTTTATTAGGTATTTAGTTCATTTACATTTCCAATGATTTACCAAAAGTCCCCCATAGCCACCCACCCCCACTCCCCTACCCATCAACTCCCCCTTTTTGGCCCTGGCGTTCCCCTGTACCCGGGCATATTCTTTGTACAGTTCTGAGCCCCATTTTTTAGTGGGGTTATTTGATTATATGGAGTCTAAATTCTTGAGTTCTTTATATATATTGGATATTAATCCCCTTACCGATTTGGGATAGGTAAACATCCTTTCCTAATCTGTTTGTGGTCTTTTCGTCATATTGAAGGCATCTTTTGCCTTGCAGAAGCTTTGCAATTTTATGAGGTCCCATTTACCGATTCTCGATCTTACAGCACAAGCCATTGCTGTTCTATTCAGGAATTTTTCCCCTGTACCCATATCTTCGAGGCTTTTCCCAACTTTCTCCTCTATTAGTATCAGTGTCTCTGGTTTTATGTGGAGTTCTTTAATCCAATTAGATTTGACCTTAGTACAAGGAGATTAGAATGGATCAATTTGCAATCTTCTACATGATAACAGCCAGTTGTGCCAGTACCATTTGTTGAAAATGCTGACTTTTTTCCACTGGATGGTTTTAGATAGCTTGTCAAAGATCAAGTGACCATGTGTGTGTGTGTTTTTCTTTGGGTCTTCAATTCTGTTCCATTGGTCTACTTGTCTGTCACTATACCAGTACCTTGCAGTTTTTATCACAATTGCTCTGTAGTACAGCTTTAGGTTAGGCATGGTGATTCCACTAGATGTTCTTTTATCCTTGAGAAGAGTTTTTGCTATCCTAGATTTTTTGTTATTCCACATGAATCTGCTGATTGCTCTTTCTAATTCGTTGAAGAATTGAGTTGGAATTTTGATGGGGATTGCATTGAATCTGTAGATTGTTTTGGCAAGATAGCCATTTTTACTATATTGATCCTGCAGATCCATGAGCATGGGAGACCTTTCCATCTTCTGAGATCATCTTTAGTTTCTTTCTTCAGAGGCATGAAGTTCTTGTCAGACAGATCTTTCATTTCCTTAGAGTCATGCCTAGGTATTTTATATTATTTGTGGCTATTTAGAAGGGTGGTGTTTCCCTAATTTCTTCCTCAGCCTGTTTGTCCTTTGTGAAGAGAAAGGCCATTGACTTGTTTGAGTTAATTTTATATCCAGCTACTTCACTGAAGCTATTTATCAGGCTTAGGAGTTCTCTGGTGGAATTTTTAGGGTCCCATATACATATTATCATATCATCTGCAAAAAGTGATATTTTGACTTCTTTCTTTCCAATTTGTATCCCCTTGATCTCCTTTTGTTGTCTAATTGCTCTGGCTAGGATTTCAAATACAATGTTGAATAGGTAGGGAGAGAGTGGACAGCCTTGTCTAGTCACTGTTTTTAGTGGATTGCTTCAAGTTTTCACCATTTACTTTGATGCTGGCTACTGGGTTGCTGTAGATTGTTTTTATGATGTTTAGGTATGGACCTTGAATTCCTAATCTTTCCAAGACTTTTATCATGAATGGGTGTTGGATTTTGTCAAATGCGTTCGCAGCTTCTAACGAGATGATCATGTGGTTTTTGTCTTTGAGTTTGTTATATACTGGATTACGTTGATGGATATATTGAACGATCCCTGCATCCCTGGGATGAAACCTACTTGGTCAGGATGGATGATTGTTTTGATGTGTCCTTGGATTTGGTTAGCAAGAACTTTATTGAGGATTTTTGCATGAATATTCATAAGTGATATTGGTCTGAAGTTCTCTATCTTTGTGGGGTCTTTTTGTGGTTTAGGTATCAGAGTAATTGTGGCTTCATAGAATGAGTTGGGTAGAGTACCTTCTGTTTCTATTTTGTGGAATAGTTTGTGCAGAAGTGGGAATAGATCTTCTTTGTAGGTCTGATAGAACTCTGCACTAAACCCATCTCATCCTGGGCTTTTTTTGGTTGGGACACTATTAATGACTGCTTTTATTTCTTTGGGGGATATTGGGCTGTTTAGATCATTAATCTGATCTTGATTCAACTTTGTTACCTGGTATCTGTCTAGACACTTCTCCATTTCATCCAGGTACTCCAGTTTTGTTGAGTATAGCCTTTTGTAGAAGGAACTGATGGTTTTTTTTGGATTTCTTCAGGATCTGTTGTTATGTTTCCCTTTTCATTTCAGATTTTATTAATTAGAATGCTTTCCTTGTGCCCTCTAGTGAGTCTGGCTAAGGGTTTGTCTATCTTGTTGATTTTCTCAAAGAACCAGCTCCTTGATTGGTTGATTCTCTGGATAGTTCTTCTTGTTTCCACTTGGTTGATTTTGCCCCTGAGTTTCATTATTTCCTGCCATCTACTCCTCTTGGGTGAATTTGCTTCCTTTTGTTCTAGAGCTTTTAGGTGTGTTGTCAAGCTGCTAATGTATGCTCTCTCTAGTTTCCTTTTGGAGGCACTCAGAGCTATGAGTTTTCCTCTTAGAAATGCTTTCATTGTGTCCCATAAGTTTAGGTATGAGGTGGCTTCATTTTCATTCAACTCTAAGAAGTCCTTAATTTCTTTCTTTATTCCTTCCTTGACCAAGATATCATTGAGAAGAGTGTTGTTCAGTTTCCACGTGAATGTTGGCTTTCTATTATTTATTTTGTTATTGAAGATCAGCCTTAGTGCATGGTGATCTGATAGGATGCATGGGACAATTTCAATATGTTTGTATCTGTTGAGGCCTGTTTGTGGTCAATTTCATATTTAAAATTGTTCTCAATTTTCATAAGAGTTTCAGCACAACCTTCACATTTAGGGACACAATCTTCCAAATGGCTACTCCTCTGGATCTCAGTAAATGGGAATGTTCCATAGCTTCATGGCCTGAGTGAGAATTGTCAATTGTCTCTATTTCCATTTTTAGATCATGGATGGTTTTGTTCTGCTCCTTCACCTGTTTGATTGTGTTTTTCTGAATCTATTTAACAGATTTTTGTGTTTCCTCTTTAAGGACTTCTACATGTTTATCTGTGTTCTCCTGCATTTCGTTAAGAGAGTTACTAATGTCCTTCTTAAAGTCCTTCATCATCACTATGAGAAGTGACTTTAGATCCATGTCATACTTTTAGGGTGTGTTGGGGTATCCACTTGATATGGTGCAAGTGTTGGGTTCTGATTATTCCAAATAACTTTGGTTTCTCTTGCTTATTAACTTATGCTTGCCTCTCACCATCTGGATATCTCAAGTGCTACATGCCCTGGCTACATCAGACTGTCCTTCCTGTGATATTGGTTGTGTCATAACTCTTCAAAGTCTAGCTGTCTCTGTGATCATGTTATTACGGTATACTGTGATTCTGAGATGCTGGGTGTGTCTGACATCCTGGGAGTCAAGCTTCCCTTGGAACCTTGAGATCCTGGTGTGACTAAGCTCCTAGGATCCTGGGATCCTCTGACCCTGGCCATGTTAGATCTTCAGGTAGTAGAGCTTCCTCTGGGTGTTATGGGGCTGGCTGCTGATTTTGCATCCTAGGACTGCTCAGGGCCCTGTCCCAGACTGAATAGATGCAATCCATACCACTGGTCTGGTGGAGTTCCTGCATGCCTGTGTCTTTCTGGTACCCTCTACTCCAGGTGTTGGGGAATGATGTTGTGTCTTCCTCTTGTCTGATCATCGGATCCTATGAATGTTAGATGTCTGGCAGTGGAGTTGCCTCCGGGTGTTATAAGGCTAGCTACAGAGTTTGCATGCAAGGTCTACTCAAGGTTTTGGCTCCAGAAATAAAATATTTTTTAAATGATGTTTCTTGTAAACTTACCTGTCTCCAAAAGTACCTGAAATATTTTTACAGGGATTGATTTAATCTCATAAATTGATTAAGGAAAAATGACATCTTGATGATTTTGATATATCCTAACAGGAAAAAAATAATGGACATCTCCCACTAAGTAAAAAATATTTCGGAAGCCAGGTGGTGGTGGCACACACCTTTTATCTCAGTTTTTAGAAGGCAGAGGTAGGCAAATCTCAGTTTGAGGACATTCTAGTCTACAAAGTAAGTATCAGAATTGCCATATATATTAATAATAATAATAATAATAATAATAATAAAATAAATGGAAAACACAGTATTGAAAATGAATGATAATTTTAAATTATGTACATATGTGCCACATGTCCCTGTGTACATATGCGAATACACTTAAGTTTTTTTTTGGTTTTTTTTTTACAATTAGATGTTTTCTTCATTTAGATTTCAAATGCTATCCCAAAATTCCCCTGTATGTTCCCCCAACCCTTCCCCTTACCCACTCACTCTCATGTCATAGGCCTGGCATTCCCCTGTTCGGGAGCATCGATAATAATGGGAACAGAGAGAAGCGGCTGAGCCTGGAAACCAGAGAGGGGGCTAATCATGGCTCTCAGTTAGCAGTTTAGTTTGTTTCAAGAAACAAATATACTTTCTATCAATGAGGTTTGTGAATGAACAGGAAATATTTTCATCTCTCAGAATGGAAGGTGTTTATTTTATAGTGTTTATAGATTTTTGGGACTATTTTATTATAAGCAATTAAAGGCAGGTAAGTTTTCACATACCTGTAATGGTACTAGCATGGAATGCTGAACCTCAACACTCTAGACCTTCCTGGAGAATACAAAACATACTAACTGCCTATCTCAAAAATCAAATGAAATGAAATAAAATTAAACCAATGTACCTTTGGTATTTGTATATCATCCCTTTGGAAACTAATAAGATAATGAATCAAAAAAATAAACTTCAATTATTTTATTAGTCATAAACATAATTAGAAATGAAAAGAAGGTTAAAAAATCAATACAGATAGGGGAAGGGAGAGACCTGTGTGGGAAATGGGACAAGAAGGAGAATAGAGGAATTTGATCAGGTACTGTGGTTGTGGGAAACAGGACTGAATTGATGAAGACCAGCGAAAAGAATGGAAACAGGCAACTTTGTGAAGGAGGAAATGAGAAAAGGCTCTAGAGTATACCAGAGACCTGGGATGTGAGAAACTCTCAGGAATTAAAAAAAAAAAAAGGAACATTAGATGAAATGCCCTCCAGTGGTGAGAGTGGAATTGTAGAGTTCTCCTCCCAGCAATCCTCTCCTGTATGTGTGTTGGAGGCCTCATATCAGCAGGTGCATTCTGTCTCTTTGTTGGGCCACAATTTCAGACATCTTGGGGGAACACTTTAATTGAGACAGGGATCCTACCAAAGGGATGCCCTCTTCTTTAATATCTTTCACCTCATTAATTCAACAACAAGGGTCAGATTCTTCAATCCATTGATTGGGTGAAAATATCTGCATCTGAATCATAAAGCTGCTATTTGGGTCAGTAGGAATATTTCTTAAACTTGTTGCAGTGGGTATAATAGCTAATAAATTTTAAAAAAATCTCTAAAAATATATATTGTATATTGTAACAGAAATATAATGTTGGTTCTAAGGCCCCAGTTTGCATTCAGTTCAAGATACAGGCATTAATCTGTGTTTCTTATAATGATTGTGGGTAACCACAATAAGCTAAACCAAACCAAACCAAAAAACAAACAAACAAACAAAAAAAAACAACCTCTTCTATACATTGTCTCTTCTTCTACTGATTCACAAGTTGTTAAAGTCCATACTCTTTGACGTAACTACAGTTTGGAATTGTCCTCCCCCTACTCTGACTCAGAATAACAGTTTGCATGAGCTCAGATACCTTACTTTGTAATCTGAGTGCATGTGTGATTTAGATAGTAGTTGATTGCTAAGAGAAAGCACAAACTGTGTAGGAAAGTGAATGAATGTTGCAGATGACATGTCAATATCATCCCCTTTGTAGGAGAGAATATAAGAGAATCTTTATTCATACTAAGTGTTAGAGGAATATATATATTGAGAGAGAGAGAGAGAAAGAGAGAGAGATATTTCATCACATAGAATAGATTATTGTAGAGCACTGATATCAATTTTAGTACTGATATTATATATTGCTTTTGCAGAAGACCTGCTTGCAGTACACAGCCTCTGTAGGTTTCTGAATTCAGATACTTGTAATATGAATGCTAGGATGACTGTACTTATGAAGAAATAATGAGCAGGTGTAACAGTCAGATGCAGATGTATGCAAACAACCAATGGACAGAATCTGCAGAACCATTGGTTTAATTTGAGAAAGACTGAAGGAGGCTGACAGGACCAGTTGTCTCAAATACTATGGACCTAGAATTCTCCCAAATGCTAGACAACCAAACAGGCAGCATATATGAACTATCAGAAGGTCTCTAAAACATACACAGAAAAAAATCTGCTTGATCTCTATTCAATCAGAAATGATGCACTAAATTCTCAACAAACTAGAGACACCAAGGTGTTTAGAGATCCGGTAGGATGGGGACTTGCCCTTGGAGACAGGGGATGGGCAGTAGATATGGGATATGGAACAGTAGGAAGGTGGACAATGAATGAATTAATTAATAAAAAATAATAGTGCCACATAATCAGGTCCCCTATACTCTAATTCTGCAATCGGAATCCAAGAAAACTCACATGTTCCCATAATAACATACTCAAAAAAATTAAATATATATAACTGAAATATCATGATTTTCAACTTTATTTTACAAAGAAATTCACTGGAACAAAGATTTTCTTTGGTTGAACTCATTTACATGCATTTGCTCTCCTAGTGTACCGAAAATATAGGTTATTCTCCATATAAAAGGCCAAATATCTACTAACATAGCTTTCATCTGGATACACTCCAATTTTATCTTTCATTAGAATGTAATCTGGATTCATTTGGACATAAATTAAATTTATATTTAACATTCACTTATTGGTGTAAGGTGGAGGTAAGGTAGACTATCAGGGTCATGTTGGTTTTTATTTCTCTACTGATGTGATCATTGATTTCAAAAAACAATACCCTGCTGGGGGCTGGGAAGATGGCTCAGTGGAGTTCATGTATTCTCAGCACCTCTGTAAAATTCCAGACATGTCTATTCATATCTGCAACACTGTGGGGTGGAGACAGGTAGATATCCCAATAGTGTATTGGCCAGTCAAACTAGTCAAAATGGTGAGAGGGTTTCACTCTAAGAGAGCAAGTGTTGAAGATATTCTACTCATTACTTAACATATGTCTATGTGTGACATCAGACTTGGGAACAGACACTGCACTCATATAAAGACACTAATCACCCTACCATACCACCCATGAAACCTTGAGTTCCGCAGATCTATAACCCATGTGTCTCTAAGTATGAAATAGGAAGTTTTATATTCTCATTATCTTGTTAATCCTGTTTTCTGTCAAATGCTAGAAGCTAAACCAATGTATTCTCAGACTCTGGATGGTACGTCATAACTTTTGGTCATTCTGGAATAGCAACCAACTATCAGCAGAGACACTTTTCAATTTACCCTGGCTTACAGGTTCAGAAATTCAGTCCATTATCATCAAGGTAGGAATATGGCAGGATCCTGGTAGGCATGTGCATTTGGAGCTGAGAGTTCTACATCTTCATCTGAAGGGTGCTAGGAAATGATTAGCTTTCAGGCAGCTAGGCAGAGGGCATTAAAGTCCATGTTCAAAAAGATAAATTTCTTTCAACAAGGCCAAACTTACTTCAACAAGGTTATTAGCTCCCAGTAGTGCCACTCCCTAGGCCAAGAATAGTTAAAATATCAAATGTGTTTTTGAATGTTTGTGTTTGTGTTAGTTTGGGTTTTATTGCCATGAAGAGTCTCCAGGATCACAGTAACTCTTGAACACTTTGTAACTTGTTTTCAGAGGTTTACTCCATTATTATCATGAGTGGAAATATGGAAGCATTCAGACAGACACAATGCTAGAGAAGGAGCTGAGAGTTTTACATCTTGATACACAGGTAGAAGATGGAGACTGTGTGCCACACTGGGGACAGCTTAAGCATAGCCGATCTCAAAGTCCACAAGCACAGTGTTACATTTCCTCCAACAAGGCTACATCTACTCCAACAGGGTCACACATACTTCAACAAGGCCACACCTACTAACAGTGCCACTCCTACTGGCACTATTTGTTCAGGACCTTTAAAAGTATTCTTAAAACTTTTCAATGGACAAAAGGTAACTTTAATGAAATAAGTACAGAACGATTGAAAAAATAAACTGGAATATGGATGTCTTGGTTACTGTTCTATTGATGTGAGACATGACCACACCAAATTATAAGATGAAATATTTAATTGCGGTCTTACAGTTTTAGAAGGCGACTCCAGGACATCATGGTAAACACCATGGCAACAGGCAGGCACACATGTGTAGAGCAGTATCTGAGAGCTCACAAGCAATACTACAGACAACAAGCAGAGACAGAGAGAAACAGAGAATGAAACAGAGAGAGAGAGAGACAGAGATAGAGACAAAGAGACAGAAATAGAGAGAGAATGAGGAGAGAGTAAGAATGAGAGAGAGAGAGCCTGATGGATTTTTGATATTTCAAAGAATAGTGACAAATCTCCTTTAATAAAAATTCAAATTCTAATTCTTTCTTAACATCTCACCACCTGGAAAACTAAGACCTTTGAATATTTGAGCTTCTGTGGGCCACAATTTTTCAAACAACTAAAGTATGTAAAGGAAAATGAAATCTAGTAATAAGTGTCCATGTCACTTCATAGTATATTTTATATCATTGCTTGTCTTTTCTCAGAGGTAAGGGTTATTTGCATAACAAGAGACTAATCAGTCATCACTATCACATAAGCCAAACGCATCCTAACCCTGCCAGATTTCTACTTGAATAATCACATTGACATTACTTACTTGTACGGAAACATAGCCCTTCTCCCTGATTTAGTTAAAAGTGTGGGACCTGTTGATGTGCAATTAATTTTGTTCACAATGGGGCAAAACAGAAGCCTATAGGATTGACTGTATTGTTCCTGAGAGCTGAAGATTTCACTTCCATTTAATACAATGTTATAAATATGATTTTAACACAAGCCTAAAATCTCAAAAAAGCTTTGTTTTCATATTTTCATTATTTACAGATCATTCTATGCTATATAAAGGAACATAGAAGAGGAAAGCTGTTTGGAGTCACTGACACACACACTTAACTGAGGTTTCCTTTGCACAGTAAGAAGATATACCCATCATCTATATCTTGGGAGTTTGCTCCAGGAACTATAATGATATAAAGTCCTCAGGTTTCTAGTCTAAAACAACATTGCTTTTGAATATAAGCTATGCAAAATAACCTCTTGCATATTTTAATCATATTTATGTGAGTCTGCATAGAGAACTGTACAGGTAAGTTCAGAGGCTAGGGAAGGGTATAGTGTGATCTACTCTTTTCCTCCATAACTTATCCCCTTGTGACTGGGTTTCTTGCTGAGCTGGTAGTGAGGCTGGCTTTCAGGAAGCCACAGTCATCTTCCTGTCTCTGCCCCTCCCAAAATCATAAGCACTGGTGTTGTAGGTGAATGTTTGAACACACACATGGCATTGTCTCTGGGCCATATCCCCTGATCCTTCTTTATTTTAAATAATCTCTGGATTACTTTTGCACGTAATGTAATGTAAGTGCTATAAAATGAGTTGCTATTTAGGAGATTGAAATATAAGTGGTCTGTATATGTTCAGTACAGACATTGTATATTAAGAACTACATTAATTAATTCCTTGAGAACTTCATACAATTTTTTGATGGAATTCACTTTCCAATTCTCTTGATAACTCCTCCCAGACCAAAACCAGACCCATTCCCACCTTAATCCTCCTCCCAAGTTCAAGTCTACTTTTCTCCCCTTTGATATAACCCAATTCAAATCAATTGTGTTGCCCATAAACTCTTGGACATGGGGCTACCAGTAGAGCATGGCAAACCTATCACATACAAAAGCCTTACCTTTGATGAAAACTGATTCTCCACCCTTCATCAATAGTCCATATATTCTCAGATGGGGATGATGGATAGTGATACCATACCACTTAGGGATGCAAGGAAGACTGGCCTGATTTTGTGCAGTAGAGACAGTGTCTCAGTGACCTCTCTGCCTTACAAGATTTCTACCATCTCTTCCATGAGGGTTCCTAAGACAAAGCTCCTCTACTGCTTGCCTCTTTCTGTGAGTATGTGTGTATGTACAAATGTGTCTATATTATACATGTCTCATTTTACATGCAAGTCAACACATAGTGTTGTTTGCAATCAACTGCTGGCACTATTTCACACTATGCAATATGCCTTGAGGCAGACTTGGTGGACTCCGTAACAGACAGAACGTAGAGATGGCTAGAAATCATCCCAATTAGTTGTAGTATAGGTGAAATTTACACTTTTGACCTACATTTCTGTGTTCACCCTAGGGTTTTAAGATGCAGAGATGCGGGACAAAGACCCTTAAATTTCATTGCACTTTTGCTCTTCTTGAACTCACATTTATAAAAGCTCCTGGAGGTGCTGATGCTGTTTACCTGGACATTTTCCTTTTGGAACTGCTTGATAGAGATACCCTTAAAGAGACAGATAGATCCTATCACTTTGTGTAGCATAAAGAATGCTGTGGTGAAATGGGTTTGAAATGTCTGTCCTGGGTCTTTGATGAAGGTTTTGGCCCGAAGTACAATGTTCATAGGTAGAACAATATACTCAATCTGAAAAGTGATTGGACCCTGAGGGCTTTAATCTATGCGTTGATTGATGGGTGTGCATGGAAGGGGTGAGAAACTTGTAAAGGAACGTGGTCATTGGGAACATGTCTTAGAAGGTGTTTATTGTATTTGGTCGCTTCCTGTGTTGATGTTTACTGGCTGCCAATAAATTGGACAATTGTGCTCATTCATGCCCCTTTCATACTCTTGTGACCATGGACCTGTTTTCCTTGTTGGTAGGCATCTTGTAACAGTGATGAAAATGATTGACATGAATATGACTCATTAGTGATACTGAACTCTCTGGTCCAGAGGAACCATGGCTTAATTCTTTAAGGTTTTTTTTTCTAGAAATTTCATGCTAACAGTAGACCCAAAGTTACCAAAAAGTTGTATCTGGAATATTCAGACAGTGTATCTGTTGTTTTAGAAATAAAGAACTTTGCAGCTTCCCACACTGATCCTCCCTCTGCCTTCACTACTGTATTTTAATAGATTGCAATATCATATGAAGAAGCAGAAAATGAGGGGAAAATGGAATGGAGGTGAAAATGTGTTAGAATCATTAAATTATACACTTAAGGAAATCAATTGATTTTTTAGTATACAAAGGAAACTTCAAAAAAGCACTGAAAAGGCTTGGCCAACTGTGCAGCTGTTCATGGGAGTTGGTATTTGTCATATCTCCTGTGATGTATCTATTAATAGTAGTGGTTTTATTACAGATGAATAAGACACCAATATATGCATGAAGGGATAACACTGAGTTGCCCCAGGAGAAAGAAATCGGGTAAAATTCATTGGATCTATTGATGAGATTTTTTTTTCTCATAGCTGAGTTGGCAGGAAATTGGACAGATTGCGTTGTACCCCAGTAAGTGTAGAATGTGGGGGGTTGTGTGGCTATAGGACATATTCACATCATTTCACCTATTATTGAGTATCCATGCTGATGAAAGAAGTTATCCTTCACTTATGCCATGCATGGAAATGGGTCTATGAAGGGGCAGAGAGGAGGAAATGCTGTTCAGTAATGTTTGGGTAGGTTGTGGAGTCAGTAAAATACTCCTGTGATGGGACTTTATTTTTTCCCAATCTTGACAATCAACGGATACCTGAGAAGAGAGAGCAATTGAAGATCTGTCTCTATTCACTTGGTTATTAGGTAAGTCTATAGGATATTTTCTTGGGTAATGATTGATGTGGGAGGGCCCACCACTGTGGCTAAGCTCAACAGTAGTCATTTTAATTGGGAGCCTTTTAGACTGTACTAAAATAATAAAAGATGATCAAGCCATAGAAAATTGGTAGTTTGAATAAGAAAGTTCTCTATAGACACATATATATGAATACTTAGTCACTGGGAAGTGGCAGTGAGTTTAAAGATTAGAAGGAATAAGAGAAGGTGTGGTTTCATTGGAGGAAGTGGGTGTGTCAACAAGGATGGGTTTGAGTTTTCAAGAAGCCAAAGCAATGGCAGAATCTCTCTCTTTGCTTAAGGATCAATAGTTCTCTATTGCTCCAGTGATGGGATCCCTCCCTTGGTGAATGACCAAACTTCTGAAAATGTAAGCAAGCCTCTAGTTAAATGTTTTGTTTTCTAATAGTTGCCTTATCCATGGTATCTGTTCACATCAATAAAAGAGTGACAAAGACAGTGGCAAGCCAATAAGCTGTTTTTTGCTGTTACTGATACAACTTCCTGTTTTGTCTTCCTCGGTGATAGACTATAACACTTCTATTTCCAAGTTATTTTTGATTGTAGTATTCTACATAGTGAGAAAGAAGCAAACTAGAACAATTACATCTCAGGTAGGTACACGAGTATATCTTACCTTTAAATAAAAATAAAATGTCTACACATTATTATTTGTGGTTTTAAGATTAGTGGCATTGGCACTGTTAGACATTTTTCCTATGAATGTCTTACTATGTTTATTGTTGTAAGGATCCACCATGTCCAAAGAGCAAATTCCATAGCAAAGGTTGTATTCAGCTTATACTTCCACATTGTTGTTAATTATCAAAGAAGTTGGGACAGAAACTGAAACAACAAAGGATCCTGGAGCCAGGAGCTTATTCAGAGGCTATGGTGTGGTGATGCTTATTGTCTTGCTCCTCTAGTCTTGCTTAGCTTGCTTTCTTAAATAACCCAGGACTACTAATACAAGGATGTCAACACCCACAATGGAGTGGGTGCTCTCCCACCAATTATGAAATTTCCTAACAGCTGGATCTTGTGGAGGCATCTTCTCCACTGAGGCTCCTCCTCTTTGAAGAAGCTAGATCTTGTCAATTGCTATGAAACCAGTGTGGCATTCTAAATATATTTTGTCTATGAGGAGGTTTGGCCTTGTAGGAATAGGTCTGGCCTTGCTGGAGGAAGCATATTATTTTGGGGCTTTAAAGCTCTACCAGTGTGGAAGAGACCCTCCCTGCATGCAGAATACATAGTTTTTCCTGGAAGCATTTGGATGAAGATGCATAATTCTAAACTTCCTCTCCACCACCATGTCTGCCTAGACAGTGCCATATTTTCTGCCTTGATGATCGTGGAGTAAATCTCTGAACGTGTAATGAAATGTAGAAAAGCACTAATGAAATGTTGGCTCTTATGAGTGGCCTTTGACATGGTGTCTTTTCACAGCAACTAATCCCTAAGAGAATCAGTTACTGCAGAAACTCTCCCAGATATTAAAATTAATCAACAATAGAGATTATTATCAAATGCTGAAGCATACAAACTTATTCTAGAGAGGAAAATTGTAATGACTGAGTCCATGGCATTCCTGCCTCAAAAAAAAAAAAAAAAACCTCTGAGAGTATAGATGGAACCCAGGCAGACCTCCATGAAGTACACGGGCTCCTCAAAAAGTGACCCACACAGTGGGGAAACTCATAACATTTGAAACCCATGTCAACTGGCGTAGAAAAGAGGTCAGCATATATGCATTGGTTACACCTTCAGTGTTTTCTAAGAATGAGGTCACATATAAGTAAAAGACTAGAATTTCCAGGCTATAGACAGGCTGAAGTTATACATAGGTATGTAGGGGGTCATGTGTTTAGAGGAGAGCTAGGTGGAACAGGCCACTGTGGGGCTTTTTATGGTTATCTGGGGATCTCATTGGAGACCTGCAAAAGATCACAGGATTCATCACAGGGAAAGAGTGCTCACAGAAGGAACTCAGGATCCATTCCAACCCAAAATTATCTCACAGCATATTCATTTTCTGTTTTACTTTACTTTTGGAACTCATTACACAAAATCAAGGTTTCTGTGATGATTTAGGGAGTCTCATAAATATAAACATTCACTAGTCTAGATGGCCTGTGTAAAAATGGACACACACACACACACACACACACACACTCACAAACACACACACACACACACACACACACACACACTCACACACACACACACACACAAACACACCCATCTGTAATGACAGGCTGGCTATTTGTTAAGAAAACAAAGAAGCCAATGTGGATATGGCCCAAGTTTGACTATTTCCTTAAAATTTCTCTTCTTCCTGTGTCTCCAGCTTAACTTTTTGAGAACTCCAACTTAGAATTCATTTGTCTCTCAGTGTCCTCTACTCTTTGTGTGTCCCTTATTGCTTTTAATGGTCACCATCAATTAGAACTTTCTTATCTTCAATCTGGTCTGTTTTATGCATGTGAATTTTGGATTTCTTAAAAAAGATATCTTTATGGGATTAGAGAGATGAATCAATGGTAACAAGCACTTTTGCACCACAAGAAAAATGGATTTGGTTTCTTGAATTTATATCCAATGGCAAATAATCACCTTTAATGTCAGCTCCAGGGGACCTGACAATGCATGTCTCTGTGTTCACCTGTACTCAAAAGCACATACCATATCCCCACCCACATAAGTAAAGATAATAAATCTTAAAATGTGAGACAGGTTTCTTTAAGTGTCATTATTCAAAGAAAACCTGTTTTCTCTGATTTCTGAGTCTATTTCAATCAGTTTTCTGGGTTTCACCTTGTGCAACAAGGCCACATTAATTTTAAATGTCCCACTTTCCCCAACTTTTTGTTTCTCCTTCAGTCTTCACATCAGAGGTTCTACCTATGTCCTGTCCTTCTCCCCTACTTACTAAACATCCATCTTTTTCTGCCATCCCTGCTCCTCAAAGTTCCATCTCCAATTCCTTATTCTGCATGCAGACCAGAGAAGCTGTTCATTTTAGCATGTATGATTTTAGGTGTATGTACTGTTCACCGCCTGAAATGAAACTTTCATCTTCATTTGAAGTTCTTTCCACTGTAGGCCATCTCGTCCAGCAAATTGTTCACTCACAGCATGTCATGTCACACATTTACATTTTTAGAACAAAACACATTTTATTGGCAAAGATACTGGGATTATCAAAGACCCTTATGTAGCCAACACAGGAAAAAAAAAACTTTTTTTTTCTTCCAGTCCTATATGTTTACGTTTCTGTACTTTATGATTTTTCAACTTCAAGAATCTTTGGCACCATAGTATAGACATAGATATGGATGTCACCATGAAACTTGATAAAGTACACGGAAGGATTGGCTAGAACTTGGTAAACAACCTTTCCGAACTTTTTGGAACCATCTTTTCTGGTGTACTCCACCCAGTTACCAATCAACACATCACTGTCATCTCCTGATCTCTCCTCAGCCGGAGGAGTGTCTGGAATCATGTGGAGGTTACCTTCCTTGTAGTCATCCAGGAGCTGATAAGCATAGAGAGCTGGATCCTTCTTGTAGGTAATGTAAAACAAATCCTTCATGATTGGCACCTGGGCTAGCACCACCCCCCTCCAGTTGACCTCAGAGCCATCTTTCCCCTCAAATTTGTGTTGTACCGCTCTGCCAACCAGGGCTCTGGCGAGGTGGGCATCCCTCACCTGAGGAAATACTACTATGGGAGGCAAAACCTTAAGGTTTAAAATCCTGTCATCACTGTAGAGCTCCAATCCGTAGATGCTGTCAATTCCATCATACTTCACCAAGTAAAGCGAAGGGTTTGTTGGCAGTTGATCTAGAACTATGGCCTTCCATTGGGTGACAGGCTCATTACCTTCCTTCCAACTGTGAGAAATTCTGCAGCCGACAATATGCCTCAGGGTGTTGGAAGAAGACTTCCTCCTCCTCTTCTTCATGAGGGATGACATGCTAAGCCTCTTCAAAGGTATTTTCTTCTACATGGCTGTAGCCTTGCTGTGGTATACCACACCAAACCCAGGCAGATGTCTTGTGGCTATCATTCTGTGTTCAAATATACTTGCCCATTGCCTTGGATTGAAGATATTGCCTGTTTAAACCAGACACAATGCTGTTGCTACTGTCATATATATGAGTTACTGAAAGGCAATGGGTGTAGGGTGGGAGAGAATGCAGGACCAAGGCTCTTCTCTAATGGAATTTTTGAGCAGGTCAAGAAGGTTATGCTAAACATGTTTGGGCTTCTAAACTTAATTTGATCAAAATAAGAAGCTCATAATCCAGCTATAGTGGCACACACATTTAATCCCAACTTTCAGAAGGCAGGGTCAGGCAGATTTCTGACTTAGAGACCAGCCTGGTCTACAAAGTGAGTTCCAGGGCAGCCAGTGGTAGACAAAGAAAAAATGTCTCCAAATCAGCTACAACATTAACAACTAAAACAAAAAACCAACAAAAACAAAACAAAACATACAAACAAAAATCAAAAAAGAAAAACAAACAGAACAAAACAAAACAAACAATCAAATCAGAAGTTAATAGGAGATGGTAGTAACCCAAATCTTTAATCCTAGTACTCAAGAGGCAGAGGGAGGCAAACCTTAGTGAGATAAAGGCTAGTCTATTCTACAAAGTGATTTTCCTAACAGCCAAAGCTACACACAAACACACTCAAAGTAAAATTAAACACCCATCCAAAGAAAAAACAAACAAACAAAACAACAACAACAACAACAAACAAATAAATAAAGGAAACAAGGAAATTATCAAAGGGAAATTAACAAGTAATTCTCGAGAGCTCAGAATAATATACTCAGATGAATATGTCTTCAGCCCTGAGCTAATTTGCCTCTGCTGAGGAACATCTCCTTGCATGTCTATGTCAATGTGGAAGTTGGTATGCCTTTTACCCAAAATGATCAAGGAGAGAACAGAATAAAGAAAATGAGCCAGAGTTGTCACCTACCCTCTCTTGTACCTGCAAGCTGTGAAATAGGTGGCAATATTCACAAATATCCCAGGGACACAGCACACCACTGGCCTTCTGTATTGTGTTACCTGACCCAGCCTCAGGATTATTTGGTGATTATTTGCCACTGCAACTCCGGCCTCAACAAGTCCAGGCAATATCAGCCATTTAGAAGTTACATCTTCTAAAATACATAAGGACAATGAAGAGCTTTGGCATTTTAATGGAATTTTGAAGGAGATATCGTTAGCAAGGATAATAAATTCAGGAGATCAACTAAACTGGATCAACCATGCCCCTGGCCCCAAACATGGGAGAATTTAGACTGTACAGTTACTCAGTGTGGGAGGGAAAACTTTCAGCTTTCTATAGCTATGATGGTCCCAGTTACTTCATAAATGTACTTACCCAAAGAAAATGTCTTAGTCGTCAAGATTCTGTCTTTTGATACAGACCAGGCCACAAAAGCTTGAGGAACAAGTTGGAGTTCAGGAGCTGGCTTGCCTTTCACAGACCACTGGGAAAATAGTGGACACACCTTCTAGGCATTCTAGTGTCTCTAAGTGGAATAGATGTGCAATCTATGGCCAGTGCTCTGTGACATCACCTAGTTCAGCTTGCATCATAGAACCCCACTCATGCTGGTTCCTTCCCTAATTACACTCAGAAACATTAACCATCTAGGCTTTACCTTTTCATATGGCCTCCTAGAAATCCAAAATGAAATCCCTACAGAAATGCCCTGATGACCTGAGTCACATTCTGCCCAAGTAAATCACTCTTGTATTGTTTATATTTTTTGGTGGTTGGGTTTCTGTTTGTTTGTTGATTGCTTTGTTTTGCTTTTGTTTTTGTTTTCCTCCTGTGAAAGCCTTCAGTTTCTGATTCACCAACATCCTTGGTGGTTATTTTCCCTGTTCCAAACTTTCCCTGGTTATCTTTAAACTGTTCTTAGTGTCAGAAATGGTGCCAGACTCTTTGAGGCAGCACACTGGATAGCACATCAAAATTCTGTTTATGAAAACCCAAAGTTAGAGCAATTACTATTTTATTCAAACAAAGCAGGAATTTTACAGTGTTAAATACCTTGTATTGAAGCCAGTTGCAACCTTGAATCATGGATTCTTTGTAAAATGAGAAGACAATCTAGCTCTTGGTCCTGCCTTCAAAGTTGTGATAAAGTTAAACAAACCCAATATCAACCAGTCATGTTTTAAAGTCCTTTAAAATTATTCAGTATTTCTGGTTACAAGTAATTTCATAGATTAAATGCAGTAAAACAGGGTGAAATAGATTTGATAATTTTACTTTTGAAATATGGGTAGACAAAATATTGAACGCTGGTAAGTATGGAATTTACTTACAAATTAGCGGGCACTTTAATTTTTCATGCCATATAGATCTTTAGTTCTTCCAGAAACATCAATTTCTGACCCTTCCATGGTCCAAACCACACTTTGTATATCCTTTTCATAGATGATGACACTACCCATAGTGGGCTAGTCCCTTCAACAACAGCCATCCAAGAAAGATCCTTCCTTACTGGTGTGGCAACTGGCCAATGTGATGGAGGCAGTTCTTTATCTGAGGTTCTATATTCCCAGGTTGAGTTAACTAAAAAAAAAAAAAAAAAAAAAAAAAAGAAGCAAGAAGGACCATTACACATCCATATCATAAATGTTGATTGCCTTACTGTGGTTAATTAACACGCAATGTATTAATACTAGATGCCAACCACTTGATGAATGGCTTAAAACATGAGAGAGACTGAGAGAGAGAGTGACAGAGAGAGAGAGAGAGGGAAATAGAGAGAGAGAGAGAAAGAGAGAGAGAGAGAGAGGAGAGAGAACGGATGATAATGAGCTAAAGAATGAGAGAGAGAGAGTGACAGAGAGAGAGAAAGAGAGAGAGAGAGGGAGAGAGAGAGAGAGAGAGAATGAGAGAGAGTTTTTGATATTTCAATGGTTGTTTGATATTTCGAGCCCAGTGCCAAATCACTTTTAATGAAAACACAAATCCTAATTCTTTCTAAACGTCCCACCACCTGGAAAACTAACTTCTTTGAATATTTGATCTTCTGTGAGCCACAATTATTCAAACTAATAAAGTATGTAAAAGAAATTGAAATCAAGTAATAATTCCCCATGCCACTTCTTGGAATATTTTATATCATTACTTTTCTTTTCTTAGAGGTTAGGGTTATTTGCGTAACAAGAGACTAATCAGTCATCATTGTCACATCAGCCAAAGGCATCCTAGCCCTGCCACATTTCTACTTGATTAATAACATTGGCATTTCTTATTTGTATGGAAACATATCCCTTCGTCCCGATTTAGTTAAAAGTGTGGGAACTGTCGATTTGCAATTAAATTTTTTCATAATGGGACAAAACAGAAGCCTACAGGATTCACTGTATTGCTCCTGGGAGCTGAAGATTTCTGTTCCATTCAATAAAATGTTATAAATATTATTTTAACACAAGCCTAAATTCGTGAAAAAGCGTTGTTTTCATATTTTAATTATTTACAGGTCGTTCTGTGCCATATAAAGGAAGGTAGAGAAGGAAAGGTGTTTTGGAGTCACTGACACACATTTAACTGAGGTCTCTTTGCATAGTACAAAATATACCCATCCACTATATCTGGGGAGTTTGCTTCAGGAACTCTAATGATATAAAGTCCTCAGGATTCTAGGCTAAGATAAAAAAACACTGCATATAAGCTATGCAAGATAAGCTCTTGTATATTTTAATTATATTCATGTGTTTCTGCACACAGATCTGTACAGGTAAGTTCAGAGGCTAGGGAAGGGTATAGTATGATTTGCTCCTTCACTCCCTAATTTATCTGTTTTTGATAGGGTTTCCTGCTGAGCTAATAGTGAGGCTGACTTTCAGGAAGTCACAGTCATCTTCCTGTCTCTGCCCCTCCCAAAATCCTAAGCACTGGTGTTGTAAGTAAATGAACACACACATGAATTTGCCCCTGGGCCATCACCTCTGATCCTTGTTTATTTTAAATAATTTCTAGATTACTTTTGCCCTTAATGTAATGAAACTGCTATACAAGAGTTTGTTATTTAGGAGATGGAAATATAAGTCGTTTGTATATGTTCAGTACAGATATTGTATATTAAGAACTACATTCATTAATAACTTGAGAAATTCATACAATATATTTTGATGGAATTTACTTTCCAGTTCTCTTAATAACTCCTCCCGAACCAAAACCAGATCCATTTCCACCTAAATCCTCCTTCCAAATTCATGTCTCCTTTTCTCCCTTTTGATAAAACCCATTCAAATCAATTGTGTTGCCCATAAAATCTTGGATATGGGGCTACCAGTAGTGACTGGCCAACCTATAACCTTCAAAGGGCATACCTTTGATGAAAATGACTCTCCATCTTTCATCAACTGTCCATACCTTCTCAAATGGGGATGATGGATAGTGAGAACCTACCACTCATTGATGGAAGGCACACTGGCCTGATGTTGTGCAGATAGAGACATACAGTTTCTCAATGACCTCTCTACCTTACAAGATTTCCACTATCTCTTCATTGAGGGATCCTAAGACTCATCTCCTCTACTTCTTGCCTCTTTCTGTGAGTATGTGTGTGTGTACAAGTGTGTCTATATTATAGATGTCTCATTTTACATCCAAGTCAACACATAGTGGTTTTTGCAATAAACGGCTGGCATTATTTCACATTAGGCAATATGCCTTGATGTAGATGGTGGGACTAAATACCACACTGAAACTGGAGATGGCTAGAAATCATCACAGTTCTTTGTAGTATAGGTGAAATTTACACCTTTGACCTAAACTTCTGGGTCCACCCTATGGCTTTAAGCTGGAAGGATAGGGGATCAAGACCCTTAACTTGCATTGCATTTTCCTTCTTCTTGAACTCATATTTAAAAAAAAAAAAAAGCTCATGGAGGTGATGATTCTGTTGGCCTGGACGTTCTGCTTTTGTAACTGCTAGATAGAGATACCATTAAAGAGACAGATAGATCCTATCACGTTTTGTAACATAAAGAATTCTGTAGTGAAATGGGTTTGCAATGTCAGTCGTGGGTCTTTGATGAAGATTTTGTTCCGAAGTACAATGTTCAAAGGTAGAACAATATACACAATCTGAAAAGTGATTGGACCCTGAGGGCTTTAATCAATGAGTTAATTGATTGATGGGTGTGCATGGAAGGGGTGAGGCACTTGTAAAGAAACATGGTCATTGGGAACATGTCTTGGAAGGTATTTATTGTCTTTGGTCACTTCCTGTGTCGATGCTTACTGGCTGCTAATAAGTTAGACAACTGTGCTCCTTGATGCCTCTTTCATACACTTGTGACCATGGACCTGTTTTCCTTGCTGCTAAGGCACATTGTAACAGTGATGAAAATGATTTACATAAATGTTTTTTACTAGTGATCCTGACTTGTCTGGTCCAGTGTAACCATGGCTTAATTCTTTAAGCTTTTATTCTGGAAGAATCATGCTAACATTAGTCACAAAGTTACCAAGCAGTTGTACCTGGAAGATTCTGGCAGTGTATCTGTTGTCTGAGAAATAAAGAAATTTGCTGCTTCACACACTGGTCCTTTCGCTGTATTCACTACTATACTTTAATAGATTGCAATATCATATGAAGTAGAAGAAAATGAGGGGAAAATGGAACGGAGGTGAAAATGTGTTAAAATCATTAAATTACACACTTAAAAATAAAGGAATCAATGGATTTTTTAGTATAGAAAGGATACTTCAAAAAAGCTGCTGAAAAGGCTTGGCCAACTCATGGGAGATGGTATTTGTCATACCTCCTGTGATGTAGCTGTTAATAGTAGTGGGTTTATTACAGATGAATCAGACACCAATATAAGCATTAAGGGATAACTCTCAGTTGCCTCAGGAGAAAGAAATCAGGTAAAATTCATTGGATTTCATGATGAGGATTTTTTTTTTGTCATAGCTTTGGTGGCAGGATATTGGACAGATTGGCAAGTCCCCCAATAAGTGTAACACACAGTAGAATGTGGGGGTTGTGAGGCTATAGGAAATATTCAGTTCATGTCACATATTATTGAGTATCCTTGCTGATGGAGGTAGTCACCCTTCACTTATGCCATACATGGAAGTGTGTCTATGAAGGGGCAGAATGCAGAAGATGGTGTTGAGTAATGTTTGTGTAGGTTATGGAGTAAGTTAAACATTACTGTGATGGAACATTATTTTTTTTCCCAATCTTGACAATCTACAGTTACCTGAGAAGAGAGAACAATTGAACATCTGTCTCCAAGTACTTAGTCATTAGTTAAGTCTATGGGTTATTTTCTAGGCTAATGATTGATTTGGGAGGGCCCATCACTGTGGCTAAGCTCATAAGTAGTCCTTAATAAATGGGAGCCCTTTAGGTTGTATTTAAAAAAAATAGCTGATCGAGCCATGGGAAAAGTGGCGGTTTGAATAATAAATCCCCTATAGACACATATATATGAATATTTCCTTACCAGGAAGTGGCAGTGAGTTTAAAGATTAGAAGGAATACGAGAAGGTGTGGCTTCATTGGAGGATAGGTGTGTCAACAAGGATGGGTTTGAGTTTTCAAGGAGCCAATACAATGGCAGAATCTCTCTTTTTGCCTAAGGATCAATAGTTCTCTATTGCTCCAGTGATGGGGTACCTCCCGTGATGATTGACCAATCTTCTGAAAATGTAACAAAGCCTCCAATTAAATGCTTTGTTTTCTAATAGTTGCCATAACGATGGTCAGGTGATTATGTTAGCCTCTATCAGCAGACCTCGGAGACTAGTTTTCTCCTGAGTTTCAGTGTTCAGAGTACTCTCTGCAGGCAACATCTCCTCTTGCAGAGAAGGGTCCCAGATATCTGGTGTTCGAAACTTCCTCCTGGCAGATGTTGTAATCCACTCACTAGAGGTAATAAGATCCCATGGAGAGTCCTGTGGGGACCTTTGGGGTGTCCACAGACTCTGCCCCCAAGGTCCCCGGTGCTGTAATGGATTGGAAGGGACTTGTGACCCTGGTCAGGCCGGTTTATCTGCTTTCCTAATGAATGCAGTCTCAGGTCCTGCATGATAGGATTGGAGCAGAAGTTGTTTTCCATTCACCAAAGGTCTTAAGATCTCATGGATGTTTCTGTGAGGACCTTGGGGCTGTCCTCAGACTCCGTCCAACAAGTTGCCCAGGTGCTGGCACAGACCAGAGGGACTTGTGACCATTGTCAGGCCAGTTTTTCTGCTTCCCTAATTAATGCAGTCTCAGATCCTGTGAGATTGGATTGGAGCAGAGTTTGTGTTCCATTCACCAGAGGTCTTAGGATCCTATTGAGGGTCTTTTGGGGACCTTAAGGGTGTCTGCAGACTCAGAGCCCAATATACCCTGGTGCTGGCTTGTCACTCTCTCTCTTATGGTACACCCTCTCTGACTCCTTAAACAGATGTTGTAAAGATAATGTTTTCAGACTCTCAAGACGCTGTAACCTTTTCCTAATGTCAGAAGAATACTGCCCAATGGAAGCCATGACACCTGTCACCTGCTGGCACGCCGAAGTAGGGTCAAAGGTAGTGTAACACCTCTATACCTTTCAGAGGTATTCTAAAAACACTGCTGGGGCTCCTTTTTCTCTTGTAGGATCTCTCTTACCTTGGCCAAATTGGTGGGGCACCTGCCAGCTCCTTTCAGTCCTATTATCAGAGCCCAGCAGAAAATTGTCAATTGCTCCATATGGTCAGTCCTGTCAGAACATGTCAGAGGGAAGGCTGCATCCATTTCATTCAGAAGTTTTATTGGTAGTCAATTGGCCCCCAGCATGCTCTTTCTTTCCTCTCAGAATCCTTTCCTTCTCATCTGTGGTGAAAGAATCTGTAGCTGCTGACAGTCATCCCAAGTAGGCTGAAGAGAGAATATGAGAGATTCCATTAGATTAGCAGGCTAGAGGGGTTTTCAAAGAAGAGGGGTATGATTTGCCTTCCAGTTATAGAAGTCAGAGGAGGAAAAGGGCCATTACTGAAGGGTCAGCAGTTGTCTGGGGCCTGCTGGAGGAGGGTCATAAGTACATAAAGGCAGTGCAATGGTTGAATCTGGTCACTCTGGGCTTCGAGCTCGCTGGCCTTGGGCTTTAGCAACTGGTCCCTCCCCAAATAGCTAGTGGCACCCTGTTGAGAGTTCTTGGAGGGGACCAGTTGGCAATATGGGGGTGGTGTGCTATGCCATTTTGGAGGTTCTTCTAACTCTGGATAGATCTTGGGAGAAACCGAGGGCTGCAGTAAAACCTGTGCCTGTTTTAACTTTTTTTTCCCCCCTCTGGGTGGCAGAGGGCCAGGACTGGGGAGCCTGGATTATTCTTTTGAACCCAAGGCTTTAAACAGGATGGGAGAGGGGGGATCCCATGCTGAATTTTTCTAGATGAGAATGTAGGGCACATAATCTGGCTGAGACCCTGGTCCCCTCTGTAAAACAACTTTAAGAGCTGAAAACAGAACCAAACAAAGAGTGCCCTCTAGTGGCCAACTATCATCAAAGCTGGCCATTCTATAGAGCAGAAAGTTCTCTAAAATCTATTTCAGACATCCACAGAGATAATGTGTTAGTCTTAATTTCAGTCCAGTGATCAAGGGTCAGTCCAAGTGGCATGCTAATAGTCGGTCCCATCATCAGATCACATACAGGGAAAAAATATATATACACAAAAAAGATTACAATAACCAAGACCAGGCCCCAATAAGATGGCCGAGAGCACACACTCACTTGGCACCCAGTAACAGAAACAGACAGTCGAGTGAGCAAACTCTCACTTGGCACACTGATAGGAGATCTCCAGGTATCCCTGGAACTCCCTCAGAACTCCTGGGATGTCCCACAGGGTGGCAGCCGGTTTCTCCCGACATGTCTGTCAGTAACCCTTTTCCATCTGAAAAAGGGAGTTCGTTGCTCTCACGAGCATTTACAACTGCAAACGGAGAATAGTGAATTCAAACAGAGCTGGCACAAAAAGATAGAGACAAAGATAGAGGAAAGTTATAGAAAAAGATAGAGACAAAGATACAGACAAAGATAGAATCCTACCTCCAAGCAGGGTCTCTGAGAATTGGGGTAGGCCACAAATCATGGTGGAGAAGCCCCCAAATGTAAGACCTCAGAAGCTGGGCCTCCTCTCAAGTCCTGGAATGAGCTGGCCAGCACCCCAATGACCCAAGAGAAAACCACAACTGAAGCAAACTGCAAGAGGTTTTACTATTAGTTGGCTGAGGACGAAGTCACTCTGCCTAGCAGGGCAGGGGAGTTTGACACCAAGCTGTGACAGTAAGGGGCTTTTAACAGCTAGCTGAGGAATTGGGAGGAGTTGGGAGGAGAGTTGGGAGGAGTTGGGAAATGTTGGCAGGGGAGTTCTTCTCTTCCTGGTGTTCTTGGTGAAATTTTCAAGGCAGGAGTGGGGCGTGAGTCCTTTCTAAATTTTTATCTCATTGTCCTTGGCACAGGAAGGCAGGCATCTCTGGTTGAAAAGTATAGAAACAAAAAGCCTTTTTGCTGGCTATAGAGAACAAAGAGCTTCTTCCTAGCTGTATTTTCAGAGATCAGGGAAAACAAGCTTGGGGAACGTCTAGGGGATTTACGTTACTGGGAGATACACTTTAAGTTGGAGTCTCACCGTAGGACATTTTTTCTACCACACACAAAACTTTACACAGAAAAGTATTTTAATTATTTTTAATAAATATATAATATTTGATTTGAACCAAGTGTCATATCCATATAAAATACATGGTAGAATTCCAAAAAAAAAAAAAACTTGTAATATTTAATTTAAACAATTCATACATTTACACCTCACAGCACTTCTTCATAACTGTACTACCATTGCTGAGATCCTTCTTCTTCCCAAATGGTCCTTCTCTTATTTTTATAATGGTTCTCCTTTTCTTTGTGTGTATATCTGATAACATCTCATGCAGGTGGTTGTATTGTACTAGTTGCTATATTTTTGTGATCACAAGGTCTAAAGGACCACAATCTGGTCTTGATCTACACATATAAGAGCATCTGACCCTGAATTGCTCATTTTCCTGAATCTACTTCTCCAGTTAAGGGATCGCAAACACCACTTTTGAAGTACTCTATTGAAATGGGAAAAATTGAAAATATTACACCGTATCTTCATCTGTTTCTTCTTGAGATGATATATTCTCATCTTTGTCAAATGCTGGGCTCTGTACTATATAGACAAAGAAAATGGAAACATTATATGCTATATTAGTAAAAGGGAATAAAGTATTAATGATTTGAATTTCTCAGGAAATACTGCCCAGGTGAATTTTTGAAACAGCTTTTAGAAATGACATAATTACGTACATGAAATCCGGTATAGGTATAGATGAGAAGTAAGGTTTCCAAATTATAGGACTAGTGAATATTTTTACCAATATTATAGAAAAAAAATTCCCTAACTTAAAGAAAGATATGCTCATGAATAAACAAGAAGACTACAGAACGCCAAATTATTTGGACCAGAAAAAAATAATTTCTGCCATCATATAATAGTCAAAACACCAAATGCACAAAACAAAGAAAGAATATTAAAAGCAGTAAGGGAAAATGGTCAAGTAATATATAAAGCAAGATCTATCAGGATTACACATAACTTCTCCCCTGAGACTATGAAAGGAGAAAATCTCGGGAAGAAGTCATACAGAATGTAAGAGAGCAGAAATGCCAGCCAAGACTACTATATGAAGCAAAACTCTTTTAACATAGCTTGGGAAAACAAGGTATTCTGTGACAAAACAATATTTACACAATATCTTCCAATGCATCCAGCACACCAAACGATAATAAAGGGACAATTTCAATATAAAGAGGGAAATTACAATCGAGAAAAAAGAAGAAATTAAAGTTGAAGGAAACCTAAAAGAAGATAGCTACATGAACAAAATTCCAACTCTAATAACAAAAATAACAGAAGCAACAATGACTTTTCTTAGTATCTCTTAATATCAGTGGACTCAGTTCACCTGTAAAAAGGCATAGAATAAAAAAATGGATGTGTAAGCAATATTCAGCATACCAAAAACAAACACCAAGGACAAAGTCAGACATTACCTCAGACTAAAAGGCTGGAAAAGAACTTTCCAAGCAAACGAAGAAATAATTTCTGAAGAAATAAGCTGGAGCAGCCATTCTAATATCAAATAAAATTGACTTTCAACCAAAAGTTATTAAAATAGGCAAGGCGGGAAACGTCATATTCATTAAAGTTAATATTTACCAAGATGGACTCCCAAATCTAAACATTTATACTCCAAATGCAATGACATCCACATTTATAAAAGAAACTTTAGTAAAGCTCAAAACTCATATTGTACCACACACAATAATATTGGAAGACTTCAACACCCCTCCCTCATTAATGGACAGATCCTGGAAACTAAAACTAAAAAGATACACGGTGAAACTTGCAGAATTTATGAAGCAAATACGTTTAGTTGATATCTATAGAACATTTTATCCTAAAACAAACGAATGTCCCTTCTTCTCAGGACTTCATGATGCCTTCTCCAAAATTGACCATACACTCAGTCACATAACATGCCTCAACAGATATAAAATTATTGAAATAATTTCCTGCTTCCTATCAGATCACCACAGACTAACTTCAACAATAATATAAATAATTGAAAACCCACATACACGTGGAATGTGTACAACAATCTAGTCAGTGACAAAACAGTCAAGGAAGAAATATAGAACTAAATTAAAGACTTTTTAGAGTTTAATGAAAATGTAGCTACAACATACTGCAAGATATGGAACACAATGAAAATAGCCCTAAGAGGGACACTCATAGCTCTCTCTGAATGCCTCTAAAGGAAACCGGAGAGAGGATATAGGAGTAGGTTGACATCACACCTTAACACTATAGAACAAAAGGAAGCAAATTCACCCAAAAGGAGTTGAAGTCAGGAAATAATCAAACTCAGTGCTAAAATTAACCAAGTGGAAACAAAGGAACAGTACAAAAATAATCAAACAAACTGGGAGCTTGTTCTTTGAGAAAATCAACAAGATAGATAAACCATTAGACAGACTAAATACAGACCACAAGAACAGTATCCAATTTAGCAAAATTAGAAATGAAAAGGGAGAAATAACACCAGAAATTTAGAAAATTTTAAATATCATCAGATCCTACTATTCAAGGCTGTACTCAACAAAACTTGAAAATCTGGATAAATCTAGACAAATATCAGGTACCAAATTCAAATCAGGATCAGAGAAACCCTTTAATTACTTCTACCACTGTGAGGAGCCGCCCTCACGGTCACCAATACAAGATGGCGCTGACAACACCATTGTCACCATTGCTCATGGTGAGTACGCTCAGGCGTCAGGGTATCTTTCCATTACCTGAGCCATGCCTCTCCCATGGCGTCATCAGGCTGATGGTGGGCAGACAATTCAGGTGATTCACGTCTCCAACCGTACTTCTAACCATACTTTGCAACCTATATAAGGGAGGGGTTTTCTGCTCTCTGGGTCTCCTGTCTTGAAGCTGTTCATCTATCTCTGGTGATGTATTAAAGCTTTACTGCAGAAAGATCTGTGTGTCCTGCATGCGTTCTTGCTGTCAAGATGGTAGCGCAGATCATCTGGTGCCATAAACCCAGGATCAACATCGCTGGCATTGAGGAGAACCCCTGGAGACGGGGTGGATACAGAACTGCAGGGAAAAGGTAAGTTTGGAGAGGTATGTCTCATTGTGACCCTCTTATCCCTATTGATTTTGGTCTTAATCTAGATGCACCCTAGGAAGGGGCATTAGAAGCTCTAGTCTTGGTTGCCCTGGCCCTCATTCTGTTTCTTATTCTGTCCATCGAGGCTGGTGCTGAAATTTGAGGTCCATCGAGGCTGGTGCTGAAAAATGCGGTGTTGTCAGTCCGACGTAGATAAGTGGCAGCACTGAGGTATCTTCTAAGTCTTCCATAGATAAGGGAGCAGAGAACTGTGTTTACTTTCGCTTTGCTTAAGGAGTACTATAAATGGGGTGTAGATCAGGAGCAGGGACTCACTCTATCATGGCCTCCTCACAGTCAGTGATCACTGCATTACAGGCAGGTTGCCTCCAGTACGCTGCAGAACTTTGTTAAGGAAGTGGATCACATTTCTCCCTGGTATTATTGTTCGAGGTCTCTAACTGTAGCCTTATGTAGTAAGCTAGGAAGTGACCTTGACCTTAAGCATGGAGAGGGAGACTTACGCCTGGGCACCAAGGCATTTGGAAGCTGATATAAAACTGTCTAGAGGATGAAACCTGCCAAACAGCCAATGTGGAGGGACAGGGAATACTAGAAGAGGTTCAGGACAGTATGTCAGAAACATAACAGAATGAGAGAATGGGAGCTCGAAAAAAGAAAGACATGTCTAAGAAAAGGGCCCTCCCCGGGATTCAGAAGGAAGGGGAGAGAGAAAAGAGGGCAGTAAAACTGATCCCTCTACTAAGAAAAAGCCTCACATGTAATTCAACATTGCCTTGAAGCTTGGAGTGCTTGGGGACAACCCAAATTTCTTAGAACAGATAATGGACTGGCCTACACCTCTCAATAATTTCAACAGTTCTGGCTACAGAGGAATGTAACTTATTTAACTGGTTTGCCATACAGGGACAAGGCATTGTGGAACGTGCCCACCACACTGTTAAAATTTACCTTATCAAAAAGAAAGGGTGAGTCGATGAGGCTCTTACCCTTAACACTGAGAGTGGACATCTCCATGGTACTCTTTACTCTTAATTTTTTGAATATTGATGAGCAAGGCCACACTGCAGCTGATCGTCACTGTTCAGAACCAAACAGATCTAGAGAAATTATCAAATGGAAAGTTTTCTTAACCGGAAAATGTAGAGGCCCGCATCCTATTTTAATAAGATCCAAAGGAGTTATTTGTGTCTTTCCACAATAAGAAGACAATCCCCTTTGGGTTCCAGAATGCCTCATCTGAAGGATCTCCCCTTCAGAAGATGTGGACAAAAGAGGGAATTCTGGAAACAATGATGGATACTGACCCTTCTACTGGAGATCATGGTTCCTAGAATATCGGGGGAATTGTGTTGGGGTATTATGTCTAACATTCTGCCCATGACTGTCATGCACAGTGCACAAGTTTTTCCACATTTCTTTACTACTGATAGGGAGCTGGGACTTGCCTTTTTACCATTAGATGGACAAATTCAGGTTCTGATGGAAAACAGAACTTCTCCCTCAAAGGAAGCCTGTGCTTTGTAATGATCTCTGACTTGAAAGACCAAACGCCAGTGTATATCCTTATAAAATCAATCAGTGGCCTGGTTGAAAGCAGCTGCTTGGGGAACCCACACTGAAATAATAGCCAATGCCTTGATAATCCAAGACTGGTGGCCTAGTCATAAATCCAGGAAAGCACTGCCCCAGCAACCCAGAATGGCACCCTTTTGTAAAGGAAGATCCTCGGAGGGCTCCATGCTTCCTTGGACTGGGTGCCAGGCCAGAAAACCCTTTTGGGTGGTTGAAGGATTTTTTTTTCCTTTTCCCCATATGTAAGTGTAGAGATTAAAGAAATCCTTGCTGGACGTGATTTTAACTTCATGGATCCTGATCGGTCAGATGCTAACCCTTTTGATCAATGGTTACTTTGTGGGCTTAATGAGAGCTGTACCGATCTTTCACCTATGGCCATGATTGAAGGTGGATATAGTGAAAAGGGCCAAATGGGTTTTGAGTGGTAGGGCACTTTGAGTGCTGGTTTGGGGTCATTCGATCGGTCCTCCTTTAATACTAAATATAAAGCATTTAAAAGGGTGAATTATACTGTCACCCCGGTTTGTGTTTGGCCCCCTTTCTGTGGGTGGTAAGTAATAAAAGTTTAAATAATAATCAATTAGCGTTAGATTGCTTGCTTAATGAAAGTTTCTATACCCTGTGTTGGGATGCTACTAAGTATCCCTTTGCTTTGGTTACTCATGTGCCTAGATTTGTTCCAGTTCCTGGGGAAGCCTCTAGAATTTAAGCTTATTTAGAGAAAAGAGAGATTTTGAAATCTCTGCTATTATAGTTGGCTTGGTAGCAACAGCAGCAGTAGCTTCCTCTGTCACTGTTTCGGCCCTTGCCTTGTCTGCTACGGTTCAGACAACGCAAACTATAAAATGACCTTTAGGCAAGAGTGACATTGGCCCTGAACAGGCAGGCCATGGCCAACTCCCAGATACAGAGAGGACTCATGTTGGTAAACCAACGGATTGATCTGGTCCAAGAGCAGGTGTATATTCTTTGGCAAATGCCTCAGCTGGGTTGCAAACATAAGCTGCCTAGCGTCTGTATCACCTTACTACAATTTTAGAATTTTACAAGAGCAGCTAACCTGTAAAAGGCTTTGTCTAGTTATTTGTTACAGAATTGGACCATAGAATTTGAACAGACACTCCGGGAGCTGAGGATCACCATCTTATAAGTCGATTCAACGTGTCTTGACCTGTCATTGATGGAAGGATTTTCTACCTGGATTTAAGCATCATTCTCCTACTTCAAGCAATGGGTGGGGGTGGGTTTGTTTGGAGTGGCTGTGTACAGTGGAGTACTGCTCCTACTATGGATGATCTGCAAACTTAAATCCTAAACAAGGAGGGACAGGATGGTAGTAACCCAGGCACTTGTTGCTTTGGAGCAGGGTGTCTCCCCAATATATGAATATCGATGATGTTCAAGCAATAAGGTTGCTGGACATCCAGCTCCACAAAACCCTGAGGCGAGTCTTGCTGCATGGGTTGGAGCGGTTGTGCTTTAACATCCCAGGAGAGTTTTGGGGCTAAGCACTGAACTGGAATGGCGTTGTGGTCTAATTTGAGCTTCTTTCTGGGAGATATGTCATCTTTCAAGAAGGTTGAGTGTCCTAGTGTCCTTCCCCCAGGAAGGACAAGATGGTGCTCACAACACCATTGTCACTATTGCTCGTGATGAGTGTGCACAGGCATCGGGGTATCTTTCCATTACCTGAGCCCTGTCTCTCCAATGGCGTCATCAGGCTGATGGTGGGCAGACAATTCCGGTGGTGCACGTCTCCAACCATACTTCTAACTGTACTTCACAGCCTATATAAGGGAGGGGTTTTCTGCTCTCTGGGTCTCCTGTCCTAAAGCTGATCATCTATCTCTCGAGATGCATTAAAGATTTACTGCAGAAGGATCCGAGTGTCCTGTGGGCATTCTTTCTGGCAAGACTGTAGTGTGGGTCATAACACCCCTAAAGAATTAGAAGCAATCGTTAATAGTCTCCCAACCAAAAATAAGCCCAGGGTCTGATGGGTTTAGTTCAGAATTCTCTCAGATATTCATGGAGACCTAATACCAATACTCCTCAAACTATTATGCAAAATTGAAAGAGAAGGAACACTATTTAATATGTTCTATGAAGCAAGATTACAACTATACAAAACCTAATGAAGAAAGGAAACTTTATTCCAATTTCCATTATGAATATCGATGCAAAAATACTAAATAAAATCCTTTCAAAACGAGTCCGAGAATACATCAAAAGGATAATCCATCATGACCTAGTTGGCCTCCTTCTTATGATTCAGGGAGCGTTTAATACCGAAAATCCATCAATTAAATCCATTATAGAAAAAAAAAACAAACAAAAACAAAAACAAAAACAAAACAAAAAACTCAACTAGAAAAACCACATGATTATTCGATTAGATGCTGAGCAAATAGTTGATTAAATACAATGCCCATTCATAATAAGTCCAGGAAAGACCAGGAATTCAAGGCATACACCTAAAAAAAAAAGAAGAAGAAGAAAAGAAAAGAAAAGAAAAGAAAAGAAAAGAAAAGAAAAGAAAAGAAAAGAAAAGAAGAGAAAAGGAAGCCCAGGATTTAACTTTAATCTAAATGGTCCGAAACCGGAAGGAATCCCACTAAAATCTGGGACTGGACAAGGCTGCCCACTTTCTCCCTACCTATTCAATAGAGTACTTGAAATACTAGCCAGAGCAATCATACAAAAAAAACAAAACAAAACAAAACAAAACAAAAAAAAAAAAACTAGAACAGATGAATACAAATTGGAAAGGAAGAAGTCAAAATTTCTCTATTTCCAGAAGATATGATAGCATGTATCTATGACCCCAAAAATTACAACAGAGAAAACCTAATCCTGATACACATTTTCAGCTTAGGAGCTGAATTTAGAATTAATTTAAACATAACAGTGGAATTTCTCTGCAGAAAAGACAAATAGTATGAGAATAAAATTAGGGAAAAACGTGCTTCATAGTAGTCACAAATAATATAAAATTCCTTGGTGTGACTCTGAGAAAGTGAAATATATGTATGATAAACACTTCAAGTTTCTTCAAGAAAGAAATCAAAGAAGATCTCTGAAGATGGTAAAATCTCCCATGCTAATGATTTGGCAGGATTAATATAGTAAAAATGGCTATCTTTCAAAAAGCAATCTGATATTCATTGCAATCACCATCAAAACTCCAACTCATCTCTTCACTGAGTTAGAAAGGGCAATTTGCAAATTCATCTTGAAAAAAAAAAAAAACACCTACTATATCCAAAACTATACTCAACAATAGAAGAATGTCTTTTGTAATCACCATGCCTGACCTCAAGCTATACTACAGAGCAATTATGATAAAAACTTCCTGGTACAGGAATAGTGTTAGACAGGTAGATAAATGGAACAGAACTGAAGACAGAGAAATGAACCCAAACTCATGTGGTCACTTGATCTTTTACAAAGGAGATAAAACCACCCAGTGGAAAGAAAATGGCATTTTCAAAAAATGGTGCTGGCTCAACTGGCAGTTAGCATATTGAAGAAAGCAAATTGATCTGTTCTCATCTCCTTGTACAATGCTCAAGTCTAATTGGATCAAGGAACTGCACATAAAACCAGAGACACTGAAACTTATAGAGGAGAAAGTGTGGAAGAGCCTCGAAGACAAGGTTAAATGGGGGATATTCCTGAACAAAACAGCAATGGCTGTTATTATAAGATTAAAAATAGACAAATGGGACCTCAAAAATTGCAAAACTTCTGTAAGGCAAGGGGCACTATCATTAGAACAAATCGGGGAAAAAGTCTTTATCAATGCTAAATCAGATAAGGGACTAATATTCAATATATACAAAGAACTCAAGAAGCTGGATTCCAGAAAATCAGATAACACTATTTTAAAAAATGGGGACAGTTCTAAACAAAGAATTCTAAATTAAGAAACACTGAATGGCTGAGAAGCACCTCATAAATGTTCAAAATCCTTAATCATCAGGGAACAGAAAGTCAAAATAACCCTAAGATTCCACCTCACAGAGTCAGAATGGCTAAGATCTAAAACTCAGATGACAATAGTTGCTGGTGGGTATGTGGTGAAGTAGGAACACTCCTCCATTGCTTGTGGAATTGCAAGTTGGTACTACCACTCTGGAAAGCAGGTGGGGTTTCCTCAGAAAAGTGGTAATAGTTCTACTGAAGATCCAGCAATAGTCCTCCTGGGCATATATCCAGAAGATATTCCAACTTGTAATAAGGATACATGCATCACTATGTTCATAGCATCCTTATTTATAATAGCAAGAAGCTGAAAATAAACCTGATGCCCATCTTCAGAGGAATGAATACAGAAAATATAGTACATTTACATAATGAAATACTACATCACTATTAAAATCAATGAATTCATGAAATTCTTAGACAAATGGATGGATCTGGATGATATGTTCCTAAGTGAGATAGCACAATCACAAAAGAAAGCACATGATATATACTCACTGATAAGTGGATATTATCCTTGAAGCTCAGAAAAACAAGGTAAAATTTGCAAAACCCATGAAACTCAACAAGAAGGAAGACCAAAGTGTGGATATGTCGTTCCTTCTTAGAATTGGGAACAAAAGACCCATGGAAAGAGTTACAGAGAAAAAGTTTGGAACTGAGACTGAAGGAATCCAGACACTGCTTCATTCTGTGATCCGTACCATAAACAACCACCAAACCCAGATAGTGTTGAAGAGCCAAACAAGAGCTTAGGGACAGGAGACTGATATAGTTGTCTCCTGAGACGATCTGCCATTTCCTGACAAATACAGAAGTGGATGCTCAAAGAAATCCATTGGACTGAGCACAGGGTCCCTAATTATGGAGCTAGAGAAAGTATCATTATGTCATCTTCTTCATCATCAAAGTCCAAAAGTAATAAGTAATCTTCCTTTGGGATCACCATCATTTTCTTAAGAGCCATTCTTCGCTTAAAAACTATAATGTCTTCTTAGTTAAAAAAATGGAAAAAAAAGAGAAAAAAAATATGATCTTCCTCCTTCATTTAACCCTCAGAAGCTGTAGGAAATGCAGATCGGGAGGTTTTTCCTCACATAGTGGCCTCTTGGGACTGAGATTTCCCTCCAGTCACACATCCTTTAACAGTCCAATAACCCTGATCAGAGCTGGTTATCTCTTCCAGGTCACTCAGAAGTGAACTCCTTCACAACCGCACCTTTCCTTGCTTGTCTGCTCAATGGGAAAAACAAACAAACAAACAAACAAACAAACAAACAAACAAACAAACAAAAACAAAGCAAAACAAAAACAAAGCAAAACAAAAACAAAGCAAAACAAAAACAAAAACCAAAAAAACAAAACAAAAATAAAACAAATAAAAAACAAAACAATAACAAAAATAAATAAAACAAAAACAAACAAACAAACAAACAAACAAATAAAACGTTATCAGGAGAGACCCACATGTAGTACTCTGAGGACCCTTTGTGATGCCAGATGGAGAAAACAGGTCTCATCCAGGGATATCACCCTTTGGCTGAATATACCCTGTGTATGCTGTCATGGAGTACCAGGCACCATTGATTGGAAGGGAGTTCTCAGGAGGTGGAAATGAGCTACCATCTTTAAGACAAATGATTTCCAGTTTCTAGGTTAATAAGCATTTGCAGACTTGAAAAAACATGAAGAAATGTGTAACATGAAAGTACTGGAAATGGCACTACTAATTTCAACTGTAATATTTTTGTTATTTATTTATGTGCATAAAAATTAAAATGTGTGTACTTTTTCTGTATGTACATACCCACAACAGAAGAGTCCATGCTGTCCTAATAGATCAGAAGAGAACATCCAGATTCCCTACAATCCCTGGTAAACTCCCACCTCCACCTTCCTAGTACTGAGCTTGATTACAAGAGTGTGCTAGGATGTGCAGGCCCTCTCTCCCTCACTTATGTGCTTGGATGCCCAGACCCTTTTTCTCCCTTATGTGCTAGAGTGCTCAGGACCTCTCTCTCACACATGTGCTATGCCCTCTCTCACTTCTGTGCTAGTCTGCTCATGCCCTCTCTCTCACTTATGCCTCTATAGCCTACAGAGGCTAAAAGAGAGCAGTGATTCTCTAAAACTGTAGCTGTGCATAAATTGTAAGCCACTATGTGGGTGCAATGTGCCCGGTCCTCTTCATAAAACAGGTGCTTTTTGTTTGTTTATTTGTTTGTTTGTTTGTTTGTTTGTTGAGAGAGGGTTTCTCTGTGTAGACCTGGCTGTCTTGGAACTCACTCTGTATACCAAGCTGGTCTCAGACTCAGACATTCTTGGCCTCTGCCAACCAAGTGATGGGATTAAAGGCATAAAGCACCACTGCCCAAACAACAGTTGCTCTTATCAGCCAATTTTCCACTTTTCAACTAATCTAGTGTGTACTTCATGTATCTTTAGGGCATTTCTCTCATTTACTTTCAAGGTGGAGGGTGTTTCCACCAGAACAGGGATCCAAAGTGGGATCCGTGGCACCATGGCATGGGTGTTTATTGTTACATCCCAACATTGAGAAATCCATCAAGAATCATTGGAACAGACTTCAAATGAATCACTTGAAAGAATATAAACAAGAAAGGGGGGTAAACACAGACTGGGGGAGATGTATAAATAATCTGGTTTACCAAAGTTTTATTGAACCCAGTGATCTCTACTCTGATATTAGTATGTCCATAAGAGTCCTGGGAGGCATCATGTATTCCCCAGTGCTGAGCAAATCTTGAGATGCCAGTAAAAGAAGCCTTTACAACTGCTCCTCCCTGGATAAAAATCAAAGGATTGAATTTGCTACAATTGGCATTGACTCCTCAAAGCACCCACTTGTGAAAGGAATGCATTCTAAAGTCCTGAATGAAAAATCTCTTTTTCATAACAAATTCATTCTTTGGGTCATCTGTCATGTTGGAAGAAAAGGAAAAAGTTTTACTCTGATCTGCCCAACAAGTGATGGAGGATCGACAATCAGACCAAGGCAGGATCAGACCTTCATCTTCCAAGACACATGAGGGGCTATTTTTGGTTGGTGGGGACGTTCTTTGTCTGAAAAGTTAGGTGGTACAAATGTACCATTAACCCAAATTGCCTCCTGCCAAAAGGTCCGATTTGTAAAGGTTATATCTACATTAGAAGTATCTTGGGTTGTGCTCACCCAACCTCCTCGGTGCTCATTAAACCTCCCTAAAGCTCAGGCTGGGAGGTTGATACAATGTCCTTGTCCATTAATTTGAAAACATAAAGAACCCTGTTCTAGTAAGGAGTGATTTTCTCCTAATGGTGCTCAAGTGGGATCATAGGGTAAATATGGCAAATCCACTGTTTTATTAGTAGTAAAGAATTTTGGAAAAACTATAGTATCATGGCGAACTGACATTGGTTTAGGGAAAGTCGAGAGAATAGCACATATCTGTTCACCCATTATACTAGGAACCTGAGACAAGTTCAGCATTGTCAGGATCAGGAACAGTCCTCAGGAGGTCAGCATTTTTGCACCATCCTTGATGAATATCCTGCTGGTGAGTCAATCCGGCAGCCAAAATGGGTTGTCTTCACTCTGTGGAAAAACACAAACAGCTCCCCGGGATCTGATTAAGATAGGATCCGGGCCTTTCCAGAGACCAGTTAAAACATCCTTCCGTTTGACCATTTCTTTTGGTCTATCAGGGTCTGAGCTATGTCGCTCAGCTGCAGAACGTCCCTGCTCATCAAGATTCAAAAAATTAAGTGTAAAGAGTGACATAGATACCGCTACTCTTGGCACTGAGGGCAGAGTCTCATCAACTCCCCCTTTTTGTTTTATAAGATAAGACTTGAGTGTGTGGTGGGCACATTCCACAATGCCTTGTCCTTGAGGATTATAAGGAAGGCCAGTCAAGTGAGTGACATCCATTTGATGACAAAATTGTTGAAATTTAGTAGAAGTATATGCTACCCCATTATCCGTTTAAAGATTGTGGCCTTGCCCCAGCACTCCACACTTCTAGGCAGTGCTGTATAACATGAGAGGCTTTTTCCCCTGTTAAAGGTGTGGCAAATATTACACCATTGCAGGTGTCAAAGGAAACATGTAAGTACTGATTTCTCCCAAAGAAGGAAATATGAGTGTCATCCATTTGCCAGACTTGTAATGGCCTGATGCCTCGAGGGTTTACCCCTACATGAGGTGTAGGTAAAAATTGACAACTACCTATGCACATAAGGCAGAGGTTCACTAGGACACTGAAGCCAACAATCCCGAGGCTGAGCAGCAAGCTGGCTTTCACCAGTCGTTGTTGGACTTTTTCTGCACTGAGTAGCTTGCATTTTATCTTGCAGGTACCTTTCTCCCTTATAATGAACTGCTTCCTCCTCCAAGTCCGTTTCTACAGAGGAGCTAAGTCCTTCATCAGATTCGGAGCTACTAAGAGCTAGCTGCTTAAACTCATCTAGTGGCAGGTAGAGGCTCCTTTCCTTATGTGCCTCTCCAGCTGGATCTCCCTTCTTCTCTCCCTTTCCATCCCTTTTCTAATCTCTCCCAAGGCATTCTTTTTTTTTGTAACTTTTCCTCGGCCTCAAGACACATGAAAAGGCCTAAATGACCCTAAGCAAGCATACCATGGTGCCACATGGTCTATCTCCCTGACAAATCCCTCTAAGGTATTAGTGGCACATTTTAGGCCACACTGCTTCAGGACCGAGTGTAAGGCCACTATTATAGAATGCGAGATTCTCATACTGCCGCTGTACAGTCCTGACTGTGACTGAAAATGGACGCTGTCCAGGCACTGTCCAGTCCTGACCGTGACTGAAACTGGTCGCTGTCCAGGCGCTATCCAGGCCTGACTGGGACTAAGAACCAGTCAGCAGTGGAAGCAGTGGAAACAAAACGAAACTGAAAGGAAAAGTGCAATCGCTGTACAAACAATCAAAAGGGTGTGTAACTCTGGAGAAATTTCAAAACTGTATGTACCTTGCAGAGCCTTTCATCCCACAGTTCTGATTCCGCCCCGCGAACAAGAGATCTTCCTTGCGCTGGTGTGATGGTATAAAGTTCCCGGGTTCTTCGGTGCCACTTATTGCATCCCACTCGACCGGCAAGAAAGAAGCAACAAACCGGAATCTTCTGTGGCAAAAGATTTATTGCTTACTTATCAGGAAGACCATGAACCGGGAAAATAGCGCTGCTTATATAGCCAACAGCATGACGTTTCAGCACCTGATGTGACGTGACAGCTCCTGATTCGTTGCTTGCCCATCACCCCACTATTATGCCCCGAGAATGGACAGTGACTAGGAGTGAGCTCACTCTTGCAACTGCGTACAAGGCTTGTTTACTAGTTAGGCACAGGGGAGGCCAGCACCATCTTATAATGGTGATTGCTCGTGGCACGCACGGCTCTTCTCAGTGATTGCTTGCGGCATGCACGGGATTGCTCAGGGCATGGCACTACACAGCTGTCTATATAAAAATGAAAATGTAATAAGGATAAAAGTGATACAGGAGAAATGGGTAACAATTCAAGGAGGAGAAGATAGAGATGAATTTGCTAAAACTCATTTATGTGTATGTAGAAAGTTCTTACCCAACAAATTTAAAACAAAGTAAGTAAGTAAGTAAGTAAGTAAGTAGGTAAGTAAGTAAGTAAATAAATAGACAAATATATATGTATGCACGTGCATATCCGATTGGTGTGTGTGTGTGTGTGTGTGTGTGTGTGTGTGTGTGTGTGTGTATGTGCATATAAGTTTGTAGGTATGTCGCACCTGTGACTAGAGGAATGCAATCATGCAGTATCTTTCTTTATGTCCTATGACGCAGTGTGTTGATTAGAATATCTTTTGCCCATGGTATGTGGCATTATTACAAGGTGTTGGCTTGTTAGAGGAAGTGTATCATTGTGTAGGCTTGCTTTTGTGTAGTGCTCAATCTCTGCTCAGAGACAAAAATCGATCCTCTTCCTTGCTACCTGTGGCCACAAGCTTCCTTCTGGTAGCCTTCAGACAAAGATATAGACCACTTAGTTCCTTCCCCAGCACCTCCTCTACCGGGGTGCTGCCATGCTTCCTACCAAGATAATAATGTACTGACCCTCTGAAACTGTAAGACAACCTCATTTAAATTTTCCTTATAAGAGTTGCCTGAGTCATGATGTCTCCTCACATCAATGAAACCCTATGGAACATAGGCAGTATGTTAGACTGATTTTTAATGCTTACAAGATAATTGCAACCAGCCTGCAAGCACAAAGTAAAGGTGATGAATGAGTTGCTGTATTTTTTTTCTCCATCTACCCAAGGGACTTCAGACACTCCCAGATATGCTGGACTGCACCTGGATCTTACTACATCACTAGAGGTGTTCCCATCATCTTTGAGATCTGAGCAAGGAACTGTGGGACCTTTCTCATCTAAAGCAACTAAATCTAAGGAAACAACTGTAGGGTTTTCTGCATCCGCTCAGGGTACTAGGGGGCATTCCTTATCTGCACAAGCCACAGTAGGAAAGCCAATGTCTGCAAAGCAGTCTGTGGGAACTTTGCCTCCCACTCCAGGAACTTTAGGGTCCACCCAAATCACTCGGATCTGATCAGAAGCCTCTGGGAATTTCTTCCCCTTCACCAGGAACTCTAGGCTCTTCTTCTTCCATAGAGCCTTCTGGACATTCCCTTTCTGACCAAGCATCTCTAAATCTGTCCACAACTAGGCAAGGGAGTATACAAACTATGCCGTCTTCTCCAAAGACTGTGCAACATCCAACTTATTGCCAGAAATTTATGAGGTTTTCTCCCCTTTCTGAACCTTCTGGACAAAGATCCCCAGCTTCCTCAAGGGATATTGGGCCGTTACTACCTAGCCAAAAATCTCAAAAATCCATTTCATATTCACCAGCAGATGGGAATCACTCACCATCTGTACTAGGATCTCAGGAGCATCCTCTATCTAGTAAAGACTCTCAAGGATATGTGCTATCCTCTCAAAAGTGTAAGGACTTTTCCACAACTGCAGAGGGTATTTTGCCTGTGCAAAGTTTCTTGTCATCCACACGAAAGAATCTAGAACCTTCCGTAGATACCACAGGGATATTGGTCATGGGACAATGTAAACACACAGAGACTACCTCGGGCCCTTTGCCTCTAGTAAGGGAGAATTCTGAATCTTCTACATATGCTTTGCCTACTCTAGGACCTTTGCCACCATCACCTCGAGAACCTGGTACACATTCATATTTTACTCAAGGAGGTGCAGAAACATTCCCATCTAGTCCCGGGAACCTAGCACATTTGCAATCATCCCAGGTGTCTCTGACACATTCCATCTCAGCCCAGGCAATGACTCATCTCTCTGGATCTGCTGAAGGGGCTCTACTCCATTCAGCTCCTTCCCCAGCAGTTTCAGAAAAAAAATGAATATTCTCCTTCTACCTGAGGAACTTCAGACACTTCCAGATGTGCTGAACTGCACCTGGATCATACTACATTATTTCAGGTGTCGCCATCAATTTTGAGATCGTAGCAAGGATCTCTGGGACCTTGCATACCTGAAGGGAGTAAATCTAAGGAAACAACTGTAGGGTTTTATGCATCTGCTCAGGGCACTAGGGGTCATTCCTATTGGCACAAGCCAAAGTAGGAAAGTTCATGTCAGCAAAGTAGACAGTGGGAACTTTGCCTCCCACTCCAGGAACTTTAGGGTCCACCCAAATCACTCGGGTGGTCTCAGAGTCTTTGCCATCTGATTAGAAGCCTCTGGGAATTTCTTCCTCTTTACCAGGAACTCTAAGCTCTTCATCTTCCATAGAGGCTTCTGGAAGTTCCCTTTCTGACCAAGGGTCTGCAAAACTGTACACAACTAAGCAAGGGAGTGTAAAAACTGTGCCATTTTCTCCAAAGACTGTGCAACATCCAACTTATTTCCAGAAAGGTATGAGATTTTCTCCCCTTTCTGAACCTTCTAGACAAAGATCCCAACTTTCCTCAAGAGACTTTGGGCCATTACTACCTAGCCAGAAATCTCAAAAATCCATTCCATGTTCACCAGCATATGTAACACATTCACCATTTGTACTAGGTTCTCAGGAGCATCCTCTATCTAGTAAAGACTCTCAAGGATATGTGCTAACCTCTCAAAAGTGTAAGGACTTTTCCACAGCTGCAGAGGGGACTTTGCCTGTGCTAAGTTGTTTGTCATCCACCTGAAGGAAAATAGAACCTTCGGCAGATTCCTCAGGGTATTGGACTTGGGGCAATATAATCACACAGAGACTACCTCGGGCCCTTTGCCTCTAGTGAGGGAGAATACAGATTCTTCTACATCTGCTTTGTCTACTCTAGGACCTTTGCCACCATCACCTCGAGAACCTGGTACACATTCATCTTTTACTCAAGGAGGGGCAGAAACATTCCCATCTGGTCCTGGGACCCTAGCACATTTGCAATCAGCCCAGGGGCCTCTGACACTTTCAAGCTCAGCCCAGGCAATGACCCATATTCTGGATAGGCTGAAGGGGCTCTACTGCATTCAACTCCTTCCCCAACAGTTTCAGAAACAAATGAATGTTCTCTATCTACCCAAGGGACTTCAGACACTTTCAGATGTGCTGGACTGCACCTGGATCTTATTACATCACTACAGTTGTCACCATCATCTTTGAGATCTGAGCAAGGAACTCTAGGAACTTGTTAAACTGAAGAATGCCATCTAGAAGTGACTAAATCTAAAGAAACAACTCTAGGGTCTTCCACATCTGCTCAGGGCACTGAGGGGAATTTTTTATCTGCAGAAGCCACAGTAGGAAAGTCCCTGTCTGCAAAGGAGACTGTGGGAGCTTTGCTTCCCACTCCAGGACATCTGGGGTCTACCCAAAATACTCATGTGCTACCAGAATCTGTGTCATCTGAGCAGATGTCTCTGGGAATTTGTTTATCTTCACAAGGAACCCTAGGTTCTTCATCTTTCCAAGAGGCTTTCGGACATTTCTGTTTTTCCCAAGGGTATCTAAAAGCCCATTTTTAAACAGGGGAATACACAAAGTGTTTCATTTGCTCAAGATACTTTGCATCCTCCAACTTCTTGTAAGACAGAAGTAGGATTTTCTCCAACTGCCCATCATTTTGCACAAAGATCTCCGGGTTTCCCAAGGGACACTCGAACTTTCCTACCTAGCCAGAAATCTCAAGAAACCTTTTATCCTACACCATCAGTACTGGGTGTTCAGGAGCATCTTGTACCTACTCCAGAGGTTCTAGAAGCTTTGTCATCTTTTCAAAAGCACAAGGAATTTCCCAGGGCACAAGAGGGAACTTTGCTCATGCAAATTCTTTTTTCCCCAAGCAAAGAAATCGAGAAAATTCAACATATGCCACAGGGATATTTGCACAATATGTAGAGTCACACAGTGCTTTAGGCCTTTTTCCACAAGTGAGGCAGGCTGTAGCATCTTCTCAGTCTACTTCAGCAAATCTAGGAACATTGCCACCATCATCTCCAACACCTGGTAGACATTCCTCTTCTGCCCAAGGAGGTGCAAAGACTTTCCCATTTGGTCAAGGGTATCTAGCACCTTTGCAATCTGCCCAGGGGCCTCTGAAACTTTCTATCTCAGCCCAGGCAATGATGAATACATCACAATGCTATGAAAGTTCTCATAATCCTCTGGGTCTTTCATCCTCAGAACAAGGGACTCCAGCATCTTCTGATTCTGCTCAAGGAGGTGTGAGTCCCGGTCTCTACACAAGGGGACCATACATCTGTCCACATGTCCACAAAGGTCTACCCAACATTCTACATCTTCCAAAAGGTTTTCAAGTCCTTCTTTACATACACAACGTATAGGAACTCACTCCACATCTACACACTACACAGTAGCAGACTCACCATCTTTACCAGTGTGTCAGGGATATAACCACCCTGCTCAAAATACAGCAAGGATTTTGAGATCTGACCAGGGATCTCTGAGGATTTCAGCAAATACACAGGCTCTGTAGAAACATTGCTGCCTCCCCAGGGGACTCTAGGATATTCATCATTTGCATCAGGAGCACAAAAATTTTCAACAGCTACCCCAGGACATGTGATATCCAATGACTCACCTATGGAACTTGCAATTTCTGCCCAACTTAGTTCCTCACTTTCTTCCCTAAGCCTTTTGGATCTTCCCTTTCCACAGAAGAGCCTTCAGACCTCTCTAAACCTACAGAGGGACTTTTAACTTCATTCCAGGGACCAAATGAGTCTTTGAATTCTCTACAAGGGGTTCAACAAACAGATCCATCTGCTTCAGATCCTTCAGGATCTATGCATTCTTCCAAAGGACCCATGGTAATTTCTTTATCTGATTGAGGAACACTAGGATCTATATCATCTGCCCTAGAGCCTTTGACATTGTCCCTATCTGCTCAAGGGAATCCAGGCCATTTGTTATCTGTTCAAGAAGCTGGAGGCCCTTGGCTGTCTTTATAGGGGAACCTGTACACATGGAAAGCCAGGAATATCCAATGCTTCACCATGAGCTTTGAAAATTTCAGCCTCTACCATAGTGAGTCTAGGACCTTCTCCATCTGTCCAATTGGATTTGAAAGAGTAACATTCTGTCTTAATGTCTCAGAGACCTTCCATGTCTGCCCAAGTTGTACTAGAAACATCAATATCTTCCCAAGGGCTTACAGAAACTTCCTTGTTACCTCAAGAGACTCCAGGACACTGGTTCGAAAAGGAGGATTTAGGATATTCACCATCCAATTCAGAAGATTTTGGACTTTCTGATTCTTCCCAGGACACACTGGAAATATGGGCATGTAAGCAAAATAGTACAGAAATACCATCTGTCACCCAAGAGGTCATAGAAACTTTGTCAGCCACACAAGATTCTCCCAAATTACCAGCTCCTTCACCACTTAGTCTAGAGGCAGAAGAACCTCTGACATATACACAATCCATTTCTAAGAGTTCAGAATCTGTGCCAGGGACTCCAGAAGCTTTGGCATCTGTGTTAGGGTCTCTGTGTCTTTTGAAACCCAATGAAGGTGCTCTGGGCCCTTTAGTATCTGAACAAGGGATCCTGAGAACACCAGCATTTCCCCAGGAAAGTCTAGAACTTTCTCAACCTGCCCAGGGGCCTCTAAAACCTGTGACATCTCACCAGAAACCGTGGATACTTCTTTTTCAACAGAGTTTCAGGGACTGTCCCTTTGTGCAGAAGGGGACATTATTCCTACCCCTCCTCATGAAGATGGATGGAGAAATTTCTCTTATCTCAAAAAGAGCCCTAGACGTTTGAAATCTAACCAAAGGATTTTGAAACATGTCCCAATTCCTGAAAGGGATATCAGATACTGCCTTTCAGAACTTGATGCCTTAAAATGTATCTCTTCTGCCGTAAGTAGCCTCACATCTTCCAAGTATGCAGAAAAGGAATCCAGTCCTACCTCTACTCCTCAAAGGAGCATCTCCCCCTTAAAATCATCTCAATTGAGTTTCAGATCTAGTATCCTTTGTAAAAAAGGTCTCAGTCATTCTCCTCCTCCAGGAGATTGCCCCACACCTTCTAAATGCGGAAAACAAGACCAAGCCCTTCCTCTGTAGATCAAGAGGGCCTGAAATCTGTGTGCTCAAAACATGCGGGCTGCAAACACTGCCATTCTTCCAAAATTTGGGTAAGAGATTGCAAATTTAAGAAAGAGGTGTAAAGCTTAAAACTATGACTAACATAAACTTCGCCACTTCTGATTCTGCTAAAGGAGCCTGCAGATGCTCACCATCTCATGAGGTGGGCCTCAGAAGTCCCCTACCAAGCCAAGGCATTCACAGACCATCTAAGTCTACTGAAACCCCATCAGAAAAAGCCCCTTCTGACCAATGGGACACCAAAGCTTCCAATTCAGAGCATGAGGTTGACAAGCCATCTTCCATCCTTACAGAAGAGTTCATGCGAACCACTCTTTCTCATGAAGACAGCCTCAGGCATCACACCTTCCTCATGAGATTCCCAGACACGCTACTTCTACCAAAAGAAAACAGAGGAAAGCCTCTGTTTCCCAAGGAGCCCTGCAAACTTCCCCTACAGATCAAGAATGCATTGAGTCATCTCCAGATGGAGACAGTCCCCATAGAGGTGTGCAACACTCATCATCACCGCAAGAGGATATCAGCCATTCTTTTTCTACTAAGGAGGACTCAAAACATATTCCTAATGTCCAAGAGGGAAAGACAACTTTCAGAAGTGCAAAACGGGAGCCCATAGCTTTTGTGCCTATCTTATGGGCATTCATACCTCCAAAAGGGAGTACCACATTCCCTTTTGGAACATTCCCTGTTATGCGAAGATATGACAGACATACAATATCTCAAGCAGAGGATGTGGTACCTGCTCTCTCCTGTCCTTGGAGAGACCCATCATTACAATATGAATTTGGGTTCCCCCTTTGTGACCATTCTGTCCTAGGAGGCCACAAATATACACATCATTTGAAAATCAATCTCAACAGGATCGCACTGCAAAAGGGGAGTTGTAGTTCTTTCCTCTCCCCTAAAGGAGGTGTCGGACCTTCTCAATCAGACCAATGTGGACTCAGACTTTCCAGTTCTCACCAAAGGGACACATGCTTTGTGATCCCTGTTTCAGAAAGGCTCAGAATGCTTCAGGCTGAAATAGGTGGCCCCTCAAATGCTCCATCTAAGAAACTGGGCCTCACCGGTGCTTTTTATGACAAAAGAGATATCGAAAATGCTCTAGGAGGCTTACGACTTACTCCTTGCTTCTGACTTCCTCCTTCTGCCCAGGGACACACCAGAGCTTCCCAGCCTGCCAAACGGAACCTGTAAGGCAATCCATCTCAAGAGGGTGGCCTGGGCCCTACTCTCTCTTACTCTGTCATTTTCAGTTCTTTTTTGATACAGAAGCTGCCCTCATATTTTCCCTTTCTATGCCCCTTATGAACAACATGAATTTAGAACTTTTTCTTTTCATCAACTGTCTATCAAACTTACAATTTCCACTCCTAGCTGCCTCAGATGCACATTGAAGCATCATCTATGCCCCTGTGACTAAAAGTAGGACAAGAATCCCCTTTCTGATTAAGAGTAGCTCACAATTGTATCCAGAAGAATGTGCTATATAATTTTCACCTCATGAAGAGTATTATGTGATTCTTCTGAACATTGAGGACCTAGACCTACCTACTAGATCTGATCTAGTCCATGAAAAATCCACTCCCTTGATCTAAGGTGCACCAAGTGCTTCTTATTCTGATCCTCTGACCTAATTACCCCTGTCCAAGGATCAGGACCCTGGTTCCTGAAGTCCCAGAGCTTAAGAGTAGCCAGCACGTTAATAAACCCAGGAAATAGACATTAAGCTGTCCAGCAAAAATGAGAAAGCCTTGCCATTTTTAGAAGTAGGCAGCAGATTTATCAGGAGAACTAGCTGGGAAATGTCTCCTAGCACACTGGAGATTGATTAAGCTGTTGCATGGCCTGCAAGATATGCGTGTTCTAGGTTCCCAGGAAGCCTCAATCATGAAATATTCAGGCCTTCTCTCCTCTCCACATCGACCCTTGATCTTGTACAGATACAATAGTCTTTGGCATTTCTACTTTCCCCAACATGGTGTGAACCTTTCTGCCTCTAAAGGATGGCATCCTTTATAGATTGTTTGTGGATACATCAACATTATCACTCTGTCAATGGGTCCTCCAAGTCCTGTTTCTGACACACAAACCTCAGAATTATCCCTTCAGCACCAAGAAGACTCACACTGTCCCCATGCTTGAAGTGGAGCTTAAATCACTCTCAGTGGCTCAAGGAGTCATCAGGTACACATTGTCTAAATTAGGAATTCAAAAACACTCCAGGCATTCTTCTCTGGTAAGGTTCAGACCTACACCTTAAGAACCACAGATCTTCTAAACTACTGTATGGACCAAGGGAACTTCTGATATGCCCATTCTGAACCAGGGATCCTCAGATCATCCCCAATAGCCTAAGTGACCTTCATCTTACTTGTCTAGAACCAATGTGCTGGGGCTGGAGAGATGGCTCAGGAGTTAAAAGCACTGACTTCTCTTCCACAGGTCCTGAGTTCAATTCTCAGCAATCACTTGTTGTATCACAACCATCTGTCATGGGACCTGATGCCACCTTTTGGTGTGTCTGAAGACAATGTCAGTATACCCACATACATGAAATAGAACCTATGTGACTCACAACTTCCACCAATAACTCAAGGGGGATTCAGATGTAACCCCTGAAATCCAATATGTTAGAAACTCCCCAGTATTGAAGGCAGCATTATCATATGAGAACCAGAAACCTCAGAATTTCGTTAATTTCCCTCAGAATTACCACTTCAGAACAAAGGTGTCACATAGGTCCTCAATAACTGAAGATGCCCTGATACATATGACATGATAAGCAAAGGACTTATCAACAGACCCCAACAACATTTTAAGAAAGCCACAAAGTTGGCTCTTTTACTATCAGCATGCAATAGCATTGATGAAGATACAATGGGGACTCAGATGTACCCTGCTAGACCCAGGATAATTTATACCTCCAGCATAAATATCAACTCCATCACGTCAGGCCCCCTCAGATGTAAAGTATCCCATAACTTCAAGGGGGCTGACACCCAGTTGTTTTATCTTTTGAAGAGCACCTAAACCTTGCTTCCTCTAACCATAGTATCCCCTGACATTATGTGTATGCCAATGGGGTCAGCTGACCTTGAGTAAAACGCTTTATTCTTCCTCCTTCTGCACTGGAAGGGTCTGAGACATGCCTCTCTGATGAAGCAAGGTATAGAACTGACCTTGTGAGTGAGAAGTTTATCTCAAATATTCAGGCTCAGCTCTAGTGTACTTCAGGCTGAATCCTTGGTACCAAGAATACACAAGTGCTTCGGTCTTTGTTCATGGTGGACTCAGGTCTACCACTCAACTAAGAGCTTCTCCCTCAGACCTTATTGGTTAGGGAATACACTTTTGACCACCAAAAACAAACAAACAAACAAACAAAACAAACCTCACAGAACTCCAGAGTCAAGTCCCATGGCCAATGTATAAAAACCTCAGCCTGGATTCAAGGCTCTCTTTAAGCTGGTCATCAGAAAGGTAACTGTACACTACACCCACACCTGTGTGCTTTCTTGTAAGTTTAATAGGCAACAAATCCAGGGACTTTGAGCCAACTTGTCAGAAGAAACCTCAGATTGCTGTCAAATCTTCATGGAGTCCTAAGAGATAAGAAATTTTTAGAGTTCTCTGAAGATATGGAGGCCTGGAGTGCCTGGAACAAACTCCTCTACAGAAGGTGAACAGGGCAACTCCCCTACTGTCCAACAGGGTTGAGGGACTTTCTACTTTCCAAACCTATAGTATTTTCCTTCCTGTGATGATCAAGGTCATAAAATGTACACCTTTGATGCAATGGGCAATCATAAAAATCCCTTCCGTTCAGGAACCCATGGGATATTTTACCCCTGACCAAGGAGAATTGCTCCCTCTGCTCAAAGTTCACAGAAATCAAGAGGAGGAGGCCAATCCTGGAACCTTATGCCACTTCCTTGTGTATAGTCACATGACATTGTGTGAAATCATCATTCTAACTCAGTTCTGGTTGGTTGAACATAATTCTTAGGAGGCAATCATGCTGAGGATACAATCCGAAGCTTTTCATGAATCATGGTATCTATATTTGGTGCCTTGCTAATTCAGCTAAGGATATGGATACCCCAGGCTGTGAAGAACTGTCAGAAGTTGTGTCAATGCTAGAACCTCATGAGCTAAGGTAAGCAAAATAATTTTTGCTCAAAATATTATGGGGAATTTATACTCTGATCATCTCTCCTGTTACAAGGATATCAGCAACTCCTTTCTCCCCAGGGCTACTCACTTCTTCTACCTTTACTTAAGGAGGCATCACATATTCCCACTGAAGCAAAGGGAGCCTCTGATC